>NW_026708602.1:0-43703 GCF_902713425.1 Acipenser ruthenus
ATAGCCCGGCTTCATAACACTCGTGCACCCGGGGGGGAAAGTGCATTGAATGAATTCATTCATCGCTGTTCACACGGGACGCGGGACCAGGGCTAACCGCCGCAAGTGTTCAGCCGAGCTCGGGGAACGATAGCCCGGCTTCATAACACTCGTGCACCCGGGGGGGAAAGTGCATTGAATGAATTCATTCATCGCTGTTCACACGGGACGCGGGACCAGGGCTAACCGCCGCAAGTGTTCAGCCGAGCTCGGGGAACGATAGCCCGGCTTCATAACACTCGTGCACCCGGGGGGGAAAGTGCATTGAATGAATTCATTCATCGCTGTTCACACGGGACGCGGGACCAGGGCTAACCGCCGCAAGTGTTCAGCCGAGCTCGGGGAACGATAGCCCGGCTTCATAACACTCGTGCACCCGGGGGGGAAAGTGCATTGAATGAATTCATTCATCGCTGTTCACACGGGACGCGGGACCAGGGCTAACCGCCGCAAGTGTTCAGCCGAGCTCGGGGAACGATAGCCCGGCTTCATAACACTCGTGCACCCGGGGGGGAAAGTGCATTGAATGAATTCATTCATCGCTGTTCACACGGGACGCGGGACCAGGGCTAACCGCCGCAAGTGTTCAGCCGAGCTCGGGGAACGATAGCCCGGCTTCATAACACTCGTGCACCCGGGGGGGAAAGTGCATTGAATGAATTCATTCATCGCTGTTCACACGGGACGCGGGACCAGGGCTAACCGCCGCAAGTGTTCAGCCGAGCTCGGGGAACGATAGCCCGGCTTCATAACACTCGTGCACCCGGGGGGGAAAGTGCATTGAATGAATTCATTCATCGCTGTTCACACGGGACGCGGGACCAGGGCTAACCGCCGCAAGTGTTCAGCCGAGCTCGGGGAACGATAGCCCGGCTTCATAACACTCGTGCACCCGGGGGGGAAAGTGCATTGAATGAATTCATTCATCGCTGTTCACACGGGACGCGGGACCAGGGCTAACCGCCGCAAGTGTTCAGCCGAGCTCGGGGAACGATAGCCCGGCTTCATAACACTCGTGCACCCGGGGGGGAAAGTGCATTGAATGAATTCATTCATCGCTGTTCACACGGGACGCGGGACCAGGGCTAACCGCCGCAAGTGTTCAGCCGAGCTCGGGGAACGATAGCCCGGCTTCATAACACTCGTGCACCCGGGGGGGAAAGTGCATTGAATGAATTCATTCATCGCTGTTCACACGGGACGCGGGACCAGGGCTAACCGCCGCAAGTGTTCAGCCGAGCTCGGGGAACGATAGCCCGGCTTCATAACACTCGTGCACCCGGGGGGGAAAGTGCATTGAATGAATTCATTCATCGCTGTTCACACGGGACGCGGGACCAGGGCTAACCGCCGCAAGTGTTCAGCCGAGCTCGGGGAACGATAGCCCGGCTTCATAACACTCGTGCACCCGGGGGGGAAAGTGCATTGAATGAATTCATTCATCGCTGTTCACACGGGACGCGGGACCAGGGCTAACCGCCGCAAGTGTTCAGCCGAGCTCGGGGAACGATAGCCCGGCTTCATAACACTCGTGCACCCGGGGGGGAAAGTGCATTGAATGAATTCATTCATCGCTGTTCACACGGGACGCGGGACCAGGGCTAACCGCCGCAAGTGTTCAGCCGAGCTCGGGGAACGATAGCCCGGCTTCATAACACTCGTGCACCCGGGGGGGAAAGTGCATTGAATGAATTCATTCATCGCTGTTCACACGGGACGCGGGACCAGGGCTAACCGCCGCAAGTGTTCAGCCGAGCTCGGGGAACGATAGCCCGGCTTCATAACACTCGTGCACCCGGGGGGGAAAGTGCATTGAATGAATTCATTCATCGCTGTTCACACGGGACGCGGGACCAGGGCTAACCGCCGCAAGTGTTCAGCCGAGCTCGGGGAACGATAGCCCGGCTTCATAACACTCGTGCACCCGGGGGGGAAAGTGCATTGAATGAATTCATTCATCGCTGTTCACACGGGACGCGGGACCAGGGCTAACCGCCGCAAGTGTTCAGCCGAGCTCGGGGAACGATAGCCCGGCTTCATAACACTCGTGCACCCGGGGGGGAAAGTGCATTGAATGAATTCATTCATCGCTGTTCACACGGGACGCGGGACCAGGGCTAACCGCCGCAAGTGTTCAGCCGAGCTCGGGGAACGATAGCCCGGCTTCATAACACTCGTGCACCCGGGGGGGAAAGTGCATTGAATGAATTCATTCATCGCTGTTCACACGGGACGCGGGACCAGGGCTAACCGCCGCAAGTGTTCAGCCGAGCTCGGGGAACGATAGCCCGGCTTCATAACACTCGTGCACCCGGGGGGGAAAGTGCATTGAATGAATTCATTCATCGCTGTTCACACGGGACGCGGGACCAGGGCTAACCGCCGCAAGTGTTCAGCCGAGCTCGGGGAACGATAGCCCGGCTTCATAACACTCGTGCACCCGGGGGGGAAAGTGCATTGAATGAATTCATTCATCGCTGTTCACACGGGACGCGGGACCAGGGCTAACCGCCGCAAGTGTTCAGCCGAGCTCGGGGAACGATAGCCCGGCTTCATAACACTCGTGCACCCGGGGGGGAAAGTGCATTGAATGAATTCATTCATCGCTGTTCACACGGGACGCGGGACCAGGGCTAACCGCCGCAAGTGTTCAGCCGAGCTCGGGGAACGATAGCCCGGCTTCATAACACTCGTGCACCCGGGGGGGAAAGTGCATTGAATGAATTCATTCATCGCTGTTCACACGGGACGCGGGACCAGGGCTAACCGCCGCAAGTGTTCAGCCGAGCTCGGGGAACGATAGCCCGGCTTCATAACACTCGTGCACCCGGGGGGGAAAGTGCATTGAATGAATTCATTCATCGCTGTTCACACGGGACGCGGGACCAGGGCTAACCGCCGCAAGTGTTCAGCCGAGCTCGGGGAACGATAGCCCGGCTTCATAACACTCGTGCACCCGGGGGGGAAAGTGCATTGAATGAATTCATTCATCGCTGTTCACACGGGACGCGGGACCAGGGCTAACCGCCGCAAGTGTTCAGCCGAGCTCGGGGAACGATAGCCCGGCTTCATAACACTCGTGCACCCGGGGGGGAAAGTGCATTGAATGAATTCATTCATCGCTGTTCACACGGGACGCGGGACCAGGGCTAACCGCCGCAAGTGTTCAGCCGAGCTCGGGGAACGATAGCCCGGCTTCATAACACTCGTGCACCCGGGGGGGAAAGTGCATTGAATGAATTCATTCATCGCTGTTCACACGGGACGCGGGACCAGGGCTAACCGCCGCAAGTGTTCAGCCGAGCTCGGGGAACGATAGCCCGGCTTCATAACACTCGTGCACCCGGGGGGGAAAGTGCATTGAATGAATTCATTCATCGCTGTTCACACGGGACGCGGGACCAGGGCTAACCGCCGCAAGTGTTCAGCCGAGCTCGGGGAACGATAGCCCGGCTTCATAACACTCGTGCACCCGGGGGGGAAAGTGCATTGAATGAATTCATTCATCGCTGTTCACACGGGACGCGGGACCAGGGCTAACCGCCGCAAGTGTTCAGCCGAGCTCGGGGAACGATAGCCCGGCTTCATAACACTCGTGCACCCGGGGGGGAAAGTGCATTGAATGAATTCATTCATCGCTGTTCACACGGGACGCGGGACCAGGGCTAACCGCCGCAAGTGTTCAGCCGAGCTCGGGGAACGATAGCCCGGCTTCATAACACTCGTGCACCCGGGGGGGAAAGTGCATTGAATGAATTCATTCATCGCTGTTCACACGGGACGCGGGACCAGGGCTAACCGCCGCAAGTGTTCAGCCGAGCTCGGGGAACGATAGCCCGGCTTCATAACACTCGTGCACCCGGGGGGGAAAGTGCATTGAATGAATTCATTCATCGCTGTTCACACGGGACGCGGGACCAGGGCTAACCGCCGCAAGTGTTCAGCCGAGCTCGGGGAACGATAGCCCGGCTTCATAACACTCGTGCACCCGGGGGGGAAAGTGCATTGAATGAATTCATTCATCGCTGTTCACACGGGACGCGGGACCAGGGCTAACCGCCGCAAGTGTTCAGCCGAGCTCGGGGAACGATAGCCCGGCTTCCTAACACTCGTGCACCCGGGGGGGAAAGTGCATTGAATGAATTCATTCATCGCTGTTCACACGGGACGCGGGACCAGGGCTAACCGCCGCAAGTGTTCAGCCGAGCTCGGGGAACGATAGCCCGGCTTCATAACACTCGTGCACCCGGGGGGGAAAGTGCATTGAATGAATTCATTCATCGCTGTTCACACGGGACGCGGGACCAGGGCTAACCGCCGCAAGTGTTCAGCCGAGCTCGGGGAACGATAGCCCGGCTTCATAACACTCGTGCACCCGGGGGGGAAAGTGCATTGAATGAATTCATTCATCGCTGTTCACACGGGACGCGGGACCAGGGCTAACCGCCGCAAGTGTTCAGCCGAGCTCGGGGAACGATAGCCCGGCTTCATAACACTCGTGCACCCGGGGGGGAAAGTGCATTGAATGAATTCATTCATCGCTGTTCACACGGGACGCGGGACCAGGGCTAACCGCCGCAAGTGTTCAGCTGAGCTCGGGGAACGATAGCCCGGCTTCATAACACTCGTGCACCCGGGGGGGAAAGTGCATTGAATGAATTCATTCATCGCTGTTCACACGGGACGCGGGACCAGGGCTAACCGCCGCAAGTGTTCAGCCGAGCTCGGGGAACGATAGCCCGGCTTCATAACACTCGTGCACCCGGGGGGGAAAGTGCATTGAATGAATTCATTCATCGCTGTTCACACGGGACGCGGGACCAGGGCTAACCGCCGCAAGTGTTCAGCCGAGCTCGGGGAACGATAGCCCGGCTTCATAACACTCGTGCACCCGGGGGGGAAAGTGCATTGAATGAATTCATTCATCGCTGTTCACACGGGACGCGGGACCAGGGCTAACCGCCGCAAGTGTTCAGCCGAGCTCGGGGAACGATAGCCCGGCTTCATAACACTCGTGCACCCGGGGGGGAAAGTGCATTGAATGAATTCATTCATCGCTGTTCACACGGGACGCGGGACCAGGGCTAACCGCCGCAAGTGTTCAGCCGAGCTCGGGGAACGATAGCCCGGCTTCATAACACTCGTGCACCCGGGGGGGAAAGTGCATTGAATGAATTCATTCATCGCTGTTCACACGGGACGCGGGACCAGGGCTAACCGCCGCAAGTGTTCAGCCGAGCTCGGGGAACGATAGCCCGGCTTCATAACACTCGTGCACCCGGGGGGGAAAGTGCATTGAATGAATTCATTCATCGCTGTTCACACGGGACGCGGGACCAGGGCTAACCGCCGCAAGTGTTCAGCCGAGCTCGGGGAACGATAGCCCGGCTTCATAACACTCGTGCACCCGGGGGGGAAAGTGCATTGAATGAATTCATTCATCGCTGTTCACACGGGACGCGGGACCAGGGCTAACCGCCGCAAGTGTTCAGCCGAGCTCGGGGAACGATAGCCCGGCTTCCTAACACTCGTGCACCCGGGGGGGAAAGTGCATTGAATGAATTCATTCATCGCTGTTCACACGGGACGCGGGACCAGGGCTAACCGCCGCAAGTGTTCAGCCGAGCTCGGGGAACGATAGCCCGGCTTCATAACACTCGTGCACCCGGGGGGGAAAGTGCATTGAATGAATTCATTCATCGCTGTTCACACGGGACGCGGACCTAGGGCTAACCGCCGCAAGTGTTCAGCCGAGCTCGGGGAACGATAGCCCGGCTTCATAACACTCGTGCACCCGGGGGGGAAAGTGCATTGAATGAATTCATTCATCGCTGTTCACACGGGACGCGGGACCAGGGCTAACCGCCGCAAGTGTTCAGCCGAGCTCGGGGAACGATAGCCCGGCTTCATAACACTCGTGCACCCGGGGGGGAAAGTGCATTGAATGAATTCATTCATCGCTGTTCACACGGGACGCGGGGACCAGGGCTACCCGCCGCAAGTGTTCAGCCGAGCTCGGGGAACGATAGCCCGGCTTCATAACACTCGTGCACCCGGGGGGGAAAGTGCATTGAATGAATTCATTCATCGCTGTTCACACGGGACGCGGGACCAGGGCTAACCGCCGCAAGTGTTCAGCCGAGCTCGGGGAACGATAGCCCGGCTTCATAACACTCGTGCACCCGGGGGGGAAAGTGCATTGAATGAATTCATTCATCGCTGTTCACACGGGACGCGGGACCAGGGCTAACCGCCGCAAGTGTTCAGCCGAGCTCGGGGAACGATAGCCCGGCTTCATAACACTCGTGCACCCGAGGGGGAAAGTGCATTGAATGAATTCATTCATCGCTGTTCACACGGGACGCGGGACCAGGGCTAACCGCCGCAAGTGTTCAGCCGAGCTCGGGGAACGATAGCCCGGCTTCATAACACTCGTGCACCCGGGGGGGAAAGTGCATTGAATGAATTCATTCATCGCTGTTCACACGGGACGCGGGACCAGGGCTAACCGCCGCAAGTGTTCAGCCGAGCTCGGGGAACGATAGCCCGGCTTCATAACACTCGTGCACCCGGGGGGAAAGTGCATTGAATGAATTCATTCATCGCTGTTCACACGGGACGCGGGACCAGGGCTAACCGCCGCAAGTGTTCAGCCGAGCTCGGGGAACGATAGCCCGGCTTCATAACACTCGTGCACCCGGGGGGGAAAGTGCATTGAATGAATTCATTCATCGCTGTTCACACGGGACGCGGGACCAGGGCTAACCGCCGCAAGTGTTCAGCCGAGCTCGGGGGAACGATAGCCCGGCTTCATAACACTCGTGCACCCGGGGGGGAAAGTGCATTGAATGAATTCATTCATCGCTGTTCACACGGGACGCGGGACCAGGGCTAACCGCCGCAAGTGTTCAGCCGAGCTCGGGGAACGATAGCCCGGCTTCATAACACTCGTGCACCCGGGGGGGAAAGTGCATTGAATGAATTCATTCATCGCTGTTCACACGGGACGCGGGACCAGGGCTAACCGCCGCAAGTGTTCAGCCGAGCTCGGGGAACGATAGCCCGGCTTCATAACACTCGTGCACCCGGGGGGGAAAGTGCATTGAATGAATTCATTCATCGCTGTTCACACGGGACGCGGGACCAGGGCTAACCGCCCGCAAGTGTTCAGCCGAGCTCGGGGAACGATAGCCCGGCTTCATAACACTCGTGCACCCGGGGGGGAAAGTGCATTGAATGAATTCATTCATCGCTGTTCACACGGGACGCGGGACCAGGGCTAACCGCCGCAAGTGTTCAGCCGAGCTCGGGGAACGATAGCCCGGCTTCATAACACTCGTGCACCCGGGGGGGAAAGTGCATTGAATGAATTCATTCATCGCTGTTCACACGGGACGCGGGACCAGGGCTAACCGCCGCAAGTGTTCAGCCGAGCTCGGGGAACGATAGCCCGGCTTCATAACACTCGTGCACCCGGGGGGGAAAGTGCATTGAATGAATTCATTCATCGCTGTTCACACGGGACGCGGGACCAGGGCTAACCGCCGCAAGTGTTCAGCCGAGCTCGGGGAACGATAGCCCGGCTTCATAACACTCGTGCACCCGGGGGGGAAAGTGCATTGAATGAATTCATTCATCGCTGTTCACACGGGACGCGGGACCAGGCTAACCGCCGCAAGTGTTCAGCCGAGCTCGGGGAACGATAGCCCGGCTTCATAACACTCGTGCACCCGGGGGGGAAAGTGCATTGAATGAATTCATTCATCGCTGTTCACACGGGACGCGGGACCAGGGCTAACCGCCGCAAGTGTTCAGCCGAGCTCGGGGAACGATAGCCCGGCTTCATAACACTCGTGCACCCGGGGGGGAAAGTGCATTGAATGAATTCATTCATCGCTGTTCACACGGGACGCGGGACCAGGGCTAACCGCCGCAAGTGTTCAGCCGAGCTCGGGGAACGATAGCCCGGCTTCATAACACTCGTGCACCCGGGGGGAAAGTGCATTGAATGAATTCATTCATCGCTGTTCACACGGGACGCGGGACCAGGGCTAACCGCCGCAAGTGTTCAGCCGAGCTCGGGGAACGATAGCCCGGCTTCATAACACTCGTGCACCCGGGGGGGAAAGTGCATTGAATGAATTCATTCATCGCTGTTCACACGGGACGCGGGACCAGGGCTAACCGCCGCAAGTGTTCAGCCGAGCTCGGGGAACGATAGCCCGGCTTCATAACACTCGTGCACCCGGGGGGGAAAGTGCATTGAATGAATTCATTCATCGCTGTTTCACACGGGACGCGGGACCAGGGCTAACCGCCGCAAGTGTTCAGCCGAGCTCGGGGAACGATAGCCCGGCTTCATAACACTCGTGCACCCGGGGGGAAAGTGCATTGAATGAATTCATTCATCGCTGTTCACACGGACGCGGGACCAGGGCTAACCGCCGCAAGTGTTCAGCCGAGCTCGGGGAACGATAGCCCGGCTTCATAACACTCGTGCACCCGGGGGGGAAAGTGCATTGAATGAATTCATTCATCGCTGTTCACACGGGACGCGGGACCAGGGCTAACCGCCGCAAGTGTTCAGCCGAGCTCGGGGAACGATAGCCCGGCTTCATAACACTCGTGCACCCGGGGGGGAAAGTGCATTGAATGAATTCATTCATCGCTGTTCACACGGGACGCGGGACCAGGGCTAACCGCCGCAAGTGTTCAGCCGAGCTCGGGGAACGATAGCCCGGCTTCATAACACTCGTGCACCCGGGGGGGAAAGTGCATTGAATGAATTCATTCATCGCTGTTCACACGGGGACGCGGGACCAGGGCTAACCGCCGCAAGTGTTCAGCCGAGCTCGGGGAACGATAGCCCGGCTTCATAACACTCGTGCACCGGGGGGGAAAGTGCATTGAATGAATTCATTCATCGCTGTTCACACGGGACGCGGGACCAGGGCTAACCGCCGCAAGTGTTCAGCCGAGCTCGGGGAACGATAGCCCGGCTTCATAACACTCGTGCACCCGGGGGGGAAAGTGCATTGAATGAATTCATTCATCGCTGTTCACACGGGACGCGGGACCAGGGCTAACCGCCGCAAGTGTTCAGCCGAGCTCGGGGAACGATAGCCCGGCTTCATAACACTCGTGCACCCGGGGGGGAAAGTGCATTGAATGAATTCATTCATCGCTGTTCACACGGGACGCGGGACCAGGGCTAACCGCCGCAAGTGTTCAGCCGAGCTCGGGGAACGATAGCCCGGCTTCATAACACTCGTGCACCCGGGGGGGAAAGTGCATTGAATGAATTCATTCATCGCTGTTCACACGGGACGCGGGACCAGGGCTAACCGCCGCAAGTGTTCAGCCGAGCTCGGGGAACGATAGCCCGGCTCATAACACTCGTGCACCCGGGGGGGAAAGTAGCATTGAATGAATTCATTCATCGCTGTTCACACGGGACGCGGGACCAGGGCTAACCGCCGCAAGTGTTCAGCCGAGCTCGGGGAACGATAGCCCGGCTTCATAACACTCGTGCACCCGGGGGGGGAAAGTGCATTGAATGAATTCATTCATCGCTGTTCACACGGACGCGGGACCAGGGCTAACCGCCGCAAGTGTTCAGCCGAGCTCGGGGAACGATAGCCCGGCTTCATAACACTCGTGCACCCGGGGGGAAAGTGCATTGAATGAATTCATTCATCGCTGTTCACACGGGACGCGGGGACCAGGGCTAACCGCCGCAAGTGTTCAGCCGAGCTCGGGGAACGATAGCCCGGCTTCATAACACTCGTGCACCCGAGGGGGAAAGTGCATTGAATGAATTCATTCATCGCTGTTCACACGGGACGCGGGACCAGGGCTAACCGCCGCAAGTGTTCAGCCGAGCTCGGGGAACGATAGCCCGGCTTCATAACACTCGTGCACCCGGGGGGGAAAGTGCATTGAATGAATTCATTCATCGCTGTTCACACGGGACGCGGGACCAGGGCTAACCGCCGCAAGTGTTCAGCCGAGCTCGGGGAACGATAGCCCGGCTTCATAACACTCGTGCACCCGGGGGGGAAAGTGCATTGAATGAATTCATTCATCGCTGTTCACACGGGACGCGGGACCAGGGCTAACCGCCGCAAGTGTTCAGCCGAGCTCGGGGAACGATAGCCCGGCTTCATAACACTCGTGCACCCGGGGGGGAAAGTGCATTGAATGAATTCATTCATCGCTGTTCACACGGGACGCGGGACCAGGGCTAACCGCCGCAAGTGTTCAGCCGAGCTCGGGGAACGATAGCCCGGCTTCATAACACTCGTGCACCCGGGGGGGAAAGTGCATTGAATGAATTCATTCATCGCTGTTCACACGGGACGCGGGACCAGGGCTAACCGCCGCAAGTGTTCAGCCGAGCTCGGGGAACGATAGCCCGGCTTCATAACACTCGTGCACCCGGGGGGGAAAGTGCATTGAATGAATTCATTCATCGCTGTTCACACGGGACGCGGGACCAGGGCTAACCGCCGCAAGTGTTCAGCCGAGCTCGGGGAACGATAGCCCGGCTTCATAACACTCGTGCACCCGGGGGGAAAGTGCATTGAATGAATTCATTCATCGCTGTTCACACGGGACGCGGGACCAGGGCTAACCGCCGCAAGTGTTCAGCCGAGCTCGGGGAACGATAGCCCGGCTTCATAACACTCGTGCACCCGGGGGGGAAAGTGCATTGAATGAATTCATTCATCGCTGTTCACACGGGACGCGGGACCAGGCTAACCGCCGCAAGTGTTCAGCCGAGCTCGGGGAACGATAGCCCGGCTTCATAACACTCGTGCACCGGGGGGAAAGTGCATTGAATGAATTCATTCATCGCTGTTCACACGGGACGCGGGACCAGAGCTAACCGCCGCAAGTGTTCAGCCGAGCTCGGGGAACGATAGCCCGGCTTCATAACACTCGTGCACCCGGGGGGGAAAGTGCATTGAATGAATTCATTCATCGCTGTTCACACGGGACGCGGGACCAGGGCTAACCGCCGCAAGTGTTCAGCCGAGCTCGGGGAACGATAGCCCGGCTTCATAACACTCGTGCACCCGGGGGGGAAAGTGCATTGAATGAATTCATTCATCGCTGTTCACACGGGACGCGGGACCAGGGCTAACCGCCGCAAGTGTTCAGCCGAGCTCGGGGAACGATAGCCCGGCTTCATAACACTCGTGCACCCGGGGGGAAAGTGCATTGAATGAATTCATTCATCGCTGTTCACACGGGACGCGGGACCAGGGCTAACCGCCGCAAGTGTTCAGCCGAGCTCGGGGAACGATAGCCCGGCTTCATAACACTCGTGCACCCGGGGGGGAAAGTGCATTGAATGAATTCATTCATCGCTGTTCACACGGGACGCGGGACCAGGGCTAACCGCCGCAAGTGTTCAGCCGAGCTCGGGGAACGATAGCCCGGCTTCATAACACTCGTGCACCCGGGGGGGAAAGTGCATTGAATGAATTCATTCATCGCTGTTCACACGGGACGCGGGACCAGGGCTAACCGCCGCAAGTGTTCAGCCGAGCTCGGGGAACGATAGCCCGGCTTCATAACACTCGTGCACCCGGGGGGAAAGTGCATTGAATGAATTCATTCATCGCTGTTCACACGGGACGCGGGACCAGGGCTAACCGCCGCAAGTGTTCAGCCGAGCTCGGGGAACGATAGCCCGGCTTCATAACACTCGTGCACCCGAGGGGGAAAGTGCATTGAATGAATTCATTCATCGCTGTTCACACGGGACGCGGGACCAGGGCTAACCGCCGCAAGTGTTCAGCCGAGCTCGGGGAACGATAGCCCGGCTTCATAACACTCGTGCACCCGGGGGGGAAAGTGCATTGAATGAATTCATTCATCGCTGTTCACACGGGACGCGGGACCAGGGCTAACCGCCGCAAGTGTTCAGCCGAGCTCGGGGAACGATAGCCCGGCTTCATAACACTCGTGCACCCGGGGGGGAAAGTGCATTGAATGAATTCATTCATCGCTGTTCACACGGGACGCGGGACCAGGGCTAACCGCCGCAAGTGTTCAGCCGAGCTCGGGGAACGATAGCCCGGCTTCATAACACTCGTGCACCCGGGGGGGAAAGTGCATTGAATGAATTCATTCATCGCTGTTCACACGGGACGCGGGACCAGGGCTAACCGCCGCAAGTGTTCAGCCGAGCTCGGGGAACGATAGCCCGGCTTCATAACACTCGTGCACCCGGGGGGGAAAGTGCATTGAATGAATTCATTCATCGCTGTTCACACGGGACGCGGGGACCAGGGCTAACCGCCGCAAGTGTTCAGCCGAGCTCGGGGAACGATAGCCCGGCTTCATAACACTCGTGCACCCGGGGGGGAAAGTGCATTGAATGAATTCATTCATCGCTGTTCACACGGGACGCGGGACCAGGGCTAACCGCCGCAAGTGTTCAGCCGAGCTCGGGGAACGATAGCCCGGCTTCATAACACTCGTGCACCCGGGGGGAAAGTGCATTGAATGAATTCATTCATCGCTGTTCACACGGGACGCGGGACCAGGGCTAACCGCCGCAAGTGTTCAGCCGAGCTCGGGGAACGATAGCCCGGCTTCATAACACTCGTGCACCCGGGGGGGAAAGTGCATTGAATGAATTCATTCATCGCTGTTCACACGGGACGCGGGACCAGGGCTAACCGCCGCAAGTGTTCAGCCGAGCTCGGGGAACGATAGCCCGGCTTCATAACACTCGTGCACCCGGGGGGGAAAGTGCATTGAATGAATTCATTCATCGCTGTTCACACGGGACGCGGGACCAGGGCTAACCGCCGCAAGTGTTCAGCCGAGCTCGGGGAACGATAGCCCGGCTTCATAACACTCGTGCACCCGGGGGGGAAAGTGCATTGAATGAATTCATTCATCGCTGTTCACACGGGACGCGGGACCAGGGCTAACCGCCGCAAGTGTTCAGCCGAGCTCGGGGAACGATAGCCCGGCTTCATAACACTCGTGCACCCGGGGGGGAAAGTGCATTGAATGAATTCATTCATCGCTGTTCACACGGGACGCGGGACCAGGGCTAACCGCCGCAAGTGTTCAGCCGAGCTCGGGGAACGATAGCCCGGCTTCATAACACTCGTGCACCCGGGGGGGAAAGTGCATTGAATGAATTCATTCATCGCTGTTCACACGGGACGCGGGACCAGGGCTAACCGCCGCAAGTGTTCAGCCGAGCTCGGGGAACGATAGCCCGGCTTCATAACACTCGTGCACCCGGGGGGGAAAGTGCATTGAATGAATTCATTCATCGCTGTTCACACGGGACGCGGGACCAGGGCTAACCGCCGCAAGTGTTCAGCCGAGCTCGGGGAACGATAGCCCGGCTTCATAACACTCGTGCACCCGGGGGGGAAAGTGCATTGAATGAATTCATTCATCGCTGTTCACACGGGACGCGGGACCAGGGCTAACCGCCGCAAGTGTTCAGCCGAGCTCGGGGAACGATAGCCCGGCTTCATAACACTCGTGCACCCGGGGGGGAAAGTGCATTGAATGAATTCATTCATCGCTGTTCACACGGGACGCGGGACCAGGGCTAACCGCCGCAAGTGTTCAGCCGAGCTCGGGGAACGATAGCCCGGCTTCATAACACTCGTGCACCCGGGGGGGAAAGTGCATTGAATGAATTCATTCATCGCTGTTCACACGGGACGCGGGACCAGGGCTAACCGCCGCAAGTGTTCAGCCGAGCTCGGGGAACGATAGCCCGGCTTCATAACACTCGTGCACCCGGGGGGGAAAGTGCATTGAATGAATTCATTCATCGCTGTTCACACGGGACGCGGGACCAGGGCTAACCGCCGCAAGTGTTCAGCCGAGCTCGGGGAACGATAGCCCGGCTTCATAACACTCGTGCACCCGGGGGGGAAAGTGCATTGAATGAATTCATTCATCGCTGTTCACACGGGACGCGGGACCAGGGCTAACCGCCGCAAGTGTTCAGCCGAGCTCGGGGAACGATAGCCCGGCTTCATAACACTCGTGCACCCGGGGGGGAAAGTGCATTGAATGAATTCATTCATCGCTGTTCACACGGGACGCGGGACCAGGGCTAACCGCCGCAAGTGTTCAGCCGAGCTCGGGGAACGATAGCCCGGCTTCATAACACTCGTGCACCCGGGGGGGAAAGTGCATTGAATGAATTCATTCATCGCTGTTCACACGGGACGCGGGACCAGGGCTAACCGCCGCAAGTGTTCAGCCGAGCTCGGGGAACGATAGCCCGGCTTCATAACACTCGTGCACCCGGGGGGGAAAGTGCATTGAATGAATTCATTCATCGCTGTTCACACGGGACGCGGGACCAGGGCTAACCGCCGCAAGTGTTCAGCCGAGCTCGGGGAACGATAGCCCGGCTTCATAACACTCGTGCACCCGGGGGGGAAAGTGCATTGAATGAATTCATTCATCGCTGTTCACACGGGACGCGGGACCAGGGCTAACCGCCGCAAGTGTTCAGCCGAGCTCGGGGAACGATAGCCCGGCTTCATAACACTCGTGCACCCGGGGGGGAAAGTGCATTGAATGAATTCATTCATCGCTGTTCACACGGGACGCGGGACCAGGGCTAACCGCCGCAAGTGTTCAGCCGAGCTCGGGGAACGATAGCCCGGCTTCATAACACTCGTGCACCCGGGGGGGAAAGTGCATTGAATGAATTCATTCATCGCTGTTCACACGGGACGCGGGACCAGGGCTAACCGCCGCAAGTGTTCAGCCGAGCTCGGGGAACGATAGCCCGGCTTCATAACACTCGTGCACCCGGGGGGGAAAGTGCATTGAATGAATTCATTCATCGCTGTTCACACGGGACGCGGGACCAGGGCTAACCGCCGCAAGTGTTCAGCCGAGCTCGGGGAACGATAGCCCGGCTTCATAACACTCGTGCACCCGGGGGGGAAAGTGCATTGAATGAATTCATTCATCGCTGTTCACACGGGACGCGGGACCAGGGCTAACCGCCGCAAGTGTTCAGCCGAGCTCGGGGAACGATAGCCCGGCTTCATAACACTCGTGCACCCGGGGGGGAAAGTGCATTGAATGAATTCATTCATCGCTGTTCACACGGGACGCCGGACCAGGGCTAACCGCCGCAAGTGTTCAGCCGAGCTCGGTGAACGATAGCCCGGCTTCATAACACTCGTGCACCCGGGGGGGAAAGTGCATTGAATGAATTCATTCATCGCTGTTCACACGGGACGCGGGACAAGGGCTAACCGCCGCAAGTGTTCAGCCGAGCTCGGGGAACGATAGCCCGGCTTCATAACACTCGTGCACCCGGGGGGGAAAGTGCATTGAATGAATTCATTCATCGCTGTTCACACGGGACGCGGGACCAGGGCTAACCGCCGCAAGTGTTCAGCCGAGCTCGGGGAACGATAGCCCGGCTTCATAACACTCGTGCACCCGGGGGGGAAAGTGCATTGAATGAATTCATTCATCGCTGTTCACACGGGACGCGGGACCAGGGCTAACCGCCGCAAGTGTTCAGCCGAGCTCGGGGAACAATAGCCCGGCTTCATAACACTCGTGCACCCGGGGGGGAAAGTGCATTGAATGAATTCATTCATCGCTGTTCACACGGGACGCGGGACCAGGGCTAACCGCCGTGCAGGTCCCCCGGGGGACGAGCAGGTGTTCAGCCGAGCTCGCGGATCTCCAGCCGGGACCCATAACACTCGTGCACCCGGGGGGAAAGTGCATTTAATGAATTCATTCATCGCTGTTCCGCCGTGCAGCTCCCCGGGGGCGGGGGGGACGAGCAAGTGTTCAGCCCGAGCTCATAACACCCGTGCACACGGGGGGGACGTGCAGGTATTTTTTTCCCCCAGCAGACGGGGGTCCCGGCCTTACACTCGGGCAGCTCCCCGGGGAATGTTAGAGGTCGTCGCCCCCGCTGCTGAGGCGCTAAAGTATCCGACTGCCTGGAGCGCTAAACCGGCTCCGATCGGTCAGAGGGGACCGCGGGGAGTTAGCCGTGAATAGAGCGTCCTGCTGCCTTCTCGCCGAGTCCGAAAATAGCCGAGAGTTAAGCCTCTCCCCGCTGTGTCTTCGGCAAACTTCCGCAACGTCAGGTTGGGCGGGCCTCTGGTCATGTGATTTATGACATGACATGACCAGAGGCCCGTCCCTCTTGAAGCGGCGAGTGGCTGACGAAGCCACGGCGGGGAGGGGCTTAACTCTCGGCTATTTTCGCTGGCCTTCGGGGCTGCTTCTAACGGGTCTCCGCAGCGGCGCTTGTGCAGGTGTTCAGCCGAGCTCGCGGATCTCCAGCCGGGACCCATAACACTCGTGCACCCGGGGGGGAAAGTGCATTGAATGAATTCATTCATCGCTGTTCACACGGGACGCGGGACCAGGGCTAACCGCCGTGCAGGTCCCCCGGGGGACGAGCAAGTGTTCAGCCGAGCTCGGGGAACGATAGCCCGGCTTCATAACACTCGTGCACCCGGGGGGGAAAGTGCATTGAATGAATTCATTCATCGCTGTTCACACGGGACGCGGGACCAGGGCTAACCGCCGCAAGTGTTCAGCCGAGCTCGGGGAACGATAGCCCGGCTTCATAACACTCGTGCACCCGGGGGGGAAAGTGCATTGAATGAATTCATTCATCGCTGTTCACACGGGACGCGGGACCAGGGCTAACCGCCGCAAGTGTTCAGCCGAGCTCGGGGAACGATAGCCCGGCTTCATAACACTCGTGCACCCGGGGGGGAAAGTGCATTGAATGAATTCATTCATCGCTGTTCACACGGGACGCGGGACCAGGGCTAACCGCCGCAAGTGTTCAGCCGAGCTCGGGGAACGATAGCCCGGCTTCATAACACTCGTGCACCCGGGGGGGAAAGTGCATTGAATGAATTCATTCATCGCTGTTCACACGGGACGCGGGACCAGGGCTAACCGCCGCAAGTGTTCAGCCGAGCTCGGGGAACGATAGCCCGGCTTCATAACACTCGTGCACCCGGGGGGGAAAGTGCATTGAATGAATTCATTCATCGCTGTTCACACGGGACGCGGGACCAGGGCTAACCGCCGCAAGTGTTCAGCCGAGCTCGGGGAACGATAGCCCGGCTTCATAACACTCGTGCACCCGGGGGGGAAAGTGCATTGAATGAATTCATTCATCGCTGTTCACACGGGACGCGGGACCAGGGCTAACCGCCGTGCAGGTCCCCCGGGGGACGAGCAAGTGTTCAGCCGAGCTCGGGGAACGATAGCCCGGCTTCATAACACTCGTGCACCCGGGGGGGAAAGTGCATTGAATGAATTCATTCATCGCTGTTCACACGGGACGCGGGACCAGGGCTAACCGCCGCAAGTGTTCAGCCGAGCTCGGGGAACGATAGCCCGGCTTCATAACACTCGTGCACCCGGGGGGGAAAGTGCATTGAATGAATTCATTCATCGCTGTTCACACGGGACGCGGGACCAGGGCTAACCGCCGCAAGTGTTCAGCCGAGCTCGGGGAACGATAGCCCGGCTTCATAACACTCGTGCACCCGGGGGGGAAAGTGCATTGAATGAATTCATTCATCGCTGTTCACACGGGACGCGGGACCAGGGCTAACCGCCGCAAGTGTTCAGCCGAGCTCGGGGAACGATAGCCCGGCTTCATAACACTCGTGCACCCGGGGGGGAAAGTGCATTTAATGAATTCATTCATCGCTGTTCCGCCGTGCAGCTCCCCGGGGGCGGGGGGGACGAGCAAGTGTTCAGCCCGAGCTCATAACACCCGTGCACACGGGGGGGACGTGCAGGTATTTTTTTCCCCCAGCAGACGGGGGTCCCGGCCTTACACTCGGGCAGCTCCCCGGGGAATGTTAGAGGTCGTCGCCCCCGCTGCTGAGGCGCTAAAGTATCCGACTGCCTGGAGCGCTAAACCGGCTCCGATCGGTCAGAGGGGACCGCGGGGAGTTAGCCGTGAATAGAGCGTCCTGCTGCCTTCTCGCCGAGTCCGAAAATAGCCGAGAGTTAAGCCTCTCCCCGCTGTGTCTTCGGCAAACTTCCGCAACGTCAGGTTGGGCGGGCCTCTGGTCATGTGATTTATGACATGACATGACCAGAGGCCCGTCCCTCTTGAAGCGGCGAGTGGCTGACGAAGCCACGGCGGGGAGGGGCTTAACTCTCGGCTATTTTCGCTGGCCTTCGGGGCTGCTTCTAACGGGTCTCCGCAGCGGCGCTTGTGCAGGTGTTCAGCCGAGCTCGCGGATCTCCAGCCGGGACCCATAACACTCGTGCACCCGGGGGGGAAAGTGCATTGAATGAATTCATTCATCGCTGTTCACACGGGACGCGGGACCAGGGCTAACCGCCGTGCAGGTCCCCCGGGGGACGAGCAAGTGTTCAGCCGAGCTCGGGGAACGATAGCCCGGCTTCATAACACTCGTGCACCCGGGGGGGAAAGTGCATTGAATGAATTCATTCATCGCTGTTCACACGGGACGCGGGACCAGGGCTAACCGCCGCAAGTGTTCAGCCGAGCTCGGGGAACGATAGCCCGGCTTCATAACACTCGTGCACCCGGGGGGGAAAGTGCATTGAATGAATTCATTCATCGCTGTTCACACGGGACGCGGGACCAGGGCTAACCGCCGCAAGTGTTCAGCCGAGCTCGGGGAACGATAGCCCGGCTTCATAACACTCGTGCACCCGGGGGGGAAAGTGCATTGAATGAATTCATTCATCGCTGTTCACACGGGACGCGGGACCAGGGCTAACCGCCGCAAGTGTTCAGCCGAGCTCGGGGAACGATAGCCCGGCTTCATAACACTCGTGCACCCGGGGGGGAAAGTGCATTGAATGAATTCATTCATCGCTGTTCACACGGGACGCGGGACCAGGGCTAACCGCCGCAAGTGTTCAGCCGAGCTCGGGGAACGATAGCCCGGCTTCATAACACTCGTGCACCCGGGGGGGAAAGTGCATTGAATGAATTCATTCATCGCTGTTCACACGGGACGCGGGACCAGGGCTAACCGCCGCAAGTGTTCAGCCGAGCTCGGGGAACGATAGCCCGGCTTCATAACACTCGTGCACCCGGGGGGGAAAGTGCATTGAATGAATTCATTCATCGCTGTTCACACGGGACGCGGGACCAGGGCTAACCGCCGCAAGTGTTCAGCCGAGCTCGGGGAACGATAGCCCGGCTTCATAACACTCGTGCACCCGGGGGGGAAAGTGCATTGAATGAATTCATTCATCGCTGTTCACACGGGACGCGGGACCAGGGCTAACCGCCGTGCAGGTCCCCCGGGGGACGAGCAAGTGTTCAGCCGAGCTCGGGGAACGATAGCCCGGCTTCATAACACTCGTGCACCCGGGGGGGAAAGTGCATTGAATGAATTCATTCATCGCTGTTCACACGGGACGCGGGACCAGGGCTAACCGCCGCAAGTGTTCAGCCGAGCTCGGGGAACGATAGCCCGGCTTCATAACACTCGTGCACCCGGGGGGGAAAGTGCATTGAATGAATTCATTCATCGCTGTTCACACGGGACGCGGGACCAGGGCTAACCGCCGCAAGTGTTCAGCCGAGCTCGGGGAACGATAGCCCGGCTTCATAACACTCGTGCACCCGGGGGGGAAAGTGCATTGAATGAATTCATTCATCGCTGTTCACACGGGACGCGGGACCAGGGCTAACCGCCGTGCAGGTCCCCCGGGGGACGAGCAAGTGTTCAGCCGAGCTCGGGGAACGATAGCCCGGCTTCATAACACTCGTGCACCCGGGGGGGAAAGTGCATTGAATGAATTCATTCATCGCTGTTCACACGGGACGCGGGACCAGGGCTAACCGCCGCAAGTGTTCAGCCGAGCTCGGGGAACGATAGCCCGGCTTCATAACACTCGTGCACCCGGGGGGGAAAGTGCATTGAATGAATTCATTCATCGCTGTTCACACGGGACGCGGGACCAGGGCTAACCGCCGCAAGTGTTCAGCCGAGCTCGGGGATCTCCAGCCGGGACCCATAACACTCGTGCACCCGGGGGGAAAGTGCATTTAATGAATTCATTCATCGCTGTTCCGCCGTGCAGCTCCCCGGGGGCGGGGGGGACGAGCAAGTGTTCAGCCCGAGCTCATAACACCCGTGCACACGGGGGGGACGTGCAGGTATTTTTTTCCCCCAGCAGACGGGGGTCCCGGCCTTACACTCGGGCAGCTCCCCGGGGAATGTTAGAGGTCGTCGCCCCCGCTGCTGAGGCGCTAAAGTATCCGACTGCCTGGAGCGCTAAACCGGCTCCGATCGGTCAGAGGGGACCGCGGGGAGTTAGCCGTGAATAGAGCGTCCTGCTGCCTTCTCGCCGAGTCCGAAAATAGCCGAGAGTTAAGCCTCTCCCCGCTGTGTCTTCGGCAAACTTCCGCAACGTCAGGTTGGGCGGGCCTCTGGTCATGTGATTTATGACATGACATGACCAGAGGCCCGTCCCTCTTGAAGCGGCGAGTGGCTGACGAAGCCACGGCGGGGAGGGGCTTAACTCTCGGCTATTTTCGCTGGCCTTCGGGGCTGCTTCTAACGGGTCTCCGCAGCGGCGCTTGTGCAGGTGTTCAGCCGAGCTCGCGGATCTCCAGCCGGGACCCATAACACTCGTGCACCCGGGGGGGAAAGTGCATTGAATGAATTCATTCATCGCTGTTCACACGGGACGCGGGACCAGGGCTAACCGCCATGCAGGTCCCCCGGGGGACGAGCAAGTGTTCAGCCGAGCTCGGGGAACGATAGCCCGGCTTCATAACACTCGTGCACCCGGGGGGGAAAGTGCATTGAATGAATTCATTCATCGCTGTTCACACGGGACGCGGGACCAGGGCTAACCGCCGCAAGTGTTCAGCCGAGCTCGGGGAACGATAGCCCGGCTTCATAACACTCGTGCACCCGGGGGGGAAAGTGCATTGAATGAATTCATTCATCGCTGTTCACACGGGACGCGGGACCAGGGCTAACCGCCGCAAGTGTTCAGCCGAGCTCGGGGAACGATAGCCCGGCTTCATAACACTCGTGCACCCGGGGGGGAAAGTGCATTGAATGAATTCATTCATCGCTGTTCACACGGGACGCGGGACCAGGGCTAACCGCCGCAAGTGTTCAGCCGAGCTCGGGGAACGATAGCCCGGCTTCATAACACTCGTGCACCCGGGGGGGAAAGTGCATTGAATGAATTCATTCATCGCTGTTCACACGGGACGCGGGACCAGGGCTAACCGCCGCAAGTGTTCAGCCGAGCTCGGGGAACGATAGCCCGGCTTCATAACACTCGTGCACCCGGGGGGGAAAGTGCATTGAATGAATTCATTCATCGCTGTTCACACGGGACGCGGGACCAGGGCTAACCGCCGCAAGTGTTCAGCCGAGCTCGGGGAACGATAGCCCGGCTTCATAACACTCGTGCACCCGGGGGGGAAAGTGCATTGAATGAATTCATTCATCGCTGTTCACACGGGACGCGGGACCAGGGCTAACCGCCGCAAGTGTTCAGCCGAGCTCGGGGAACGATAGCCCGGCTTCATAACACTCGTGCACCCGGGGGGGAAAGTGCATTGAATGAATTCATTCATCGCTGTTCACACGGGACGCGGGACCAGGGCTAACCGCCGCAAGTGTTCAGCCGAGCTCGGGGAACGATAGCCCGGCTTCATAACACTCGTGCACCCGGGGGGGAAAGTGCATTGAATGAATTCATTCATCGCTGTTCACACGGGACGCGGGACCAGGGCTAACCGCCGCAAGTGTTCAGCCGAGCTCGGGGAACGATAGCCCGGCTTCATAACACTCGTGCACCCGGGGGGGAAAGTGCATTGAATGAATTCATTCATCGCTGTTCACACGGGACGCGGGACCAGGGCTAACCGCCGCAAGTGTTCAGCCGAGCTCGGGGAACGATAGCCCGGCTTCATAACACTCGTGCACCCGGGGGGGAAAGTGCATTGAATGAATTCATTCATCGCTGTTCACACGGGACGCGGGACCAGGGCTAACCGCCGCAAGTGTTCAGCCGAGCTCGGGGAACGATAGCCCGGCTTCATAACACTCGTGCACCCGGGGGGGAAAGTGCATTGAATGAATTCATTCATCGCTGTTCACACGGGACGCGGGACCAGGGCTAACCGCCGCAAGTGTTCAGCCGAGCTCGGGGAACGATAGCCCGGCTTCATAACACTCGTGCACCCGGGGGGGAAAGTGCATTGAATGAATTCATTCATCGCTGTTCACACGGGACGCGGGACCAGGGCTAACCGCCGCAAGTGTTCAGCCGAGCTCGGGGAACGATAGCCCGGCTTCATAACACTCGTGCACCCGGGGGGGAAAGTGCATTGAATGAATTCATTCATCGCTGTTCACACGGGACGCGGGACCAGGGCTAACCGCCGCAAGTGTTCAGCCGAGCTCGGGGAACGATAGCCCGGCTTCATAACACTCGTGCACCCGGGGGGGAAAGTGCATTGAATGAATTCATTCATCGCTGTTCACACGGGACGCGGGACCAGGGCTAACCGCCGCAAGTGTTCAGCCGAGCTCGGGGAACGATAGCCCGGCTTCATAACACTCGTGCACCCGGGGGGGAAAGTGCATTGAATGAATTCATTCATCGCTGTTCACACGGGACGCGGGACCAGGGCTAACCGCCGTGCAGGTCCCCCGGGGGACGAGCAAGTGTTCAGCCGAGCTCGGGGAACGATAGCCCGGCTTCATAACACTCGTGCACCCGGGGGGGAAAGTGCATTGAATGAATTCATTCATCGCTGTTCACACGGGACGCGGGACCAGGGCTAACCGCCGCAAGTGTTCAGCCGAGCTCGGGGAACGATAGCCCGGCTTCATAACACTCGTGCACCCGGGGGGGAAAGTGCATTGAATGAATTCATTCATCGCTGTTCACACGGGACGCGGGACCAGGGCTAACCGCCGCAAGTGTTCAGCCGAGCTCGGGGAACGATAGCCCGGCTTCATAACACTCGTGCACCCGGGGGGGAAAGTGCATTGAATGAATTCATTCATCGCTGTTCACACGGGACGCGGGACCAGGGCTAACCGCCGCAAGTGTTCAGCCGAGCTCGGGGAACGATAGCCCGGCTTCATAACACTCGTGCACCCGGGGGGGAAAGTGCATTTAATGAATTCATTCATCGCTGTTCCGCCGTGCAGCTCCCCGGGGGCGGGGGGGACGAGCAAGTGTTCAGCCCGAGCTCATAACACCCGTGCACACGGGGGGGACGTGCAGGTATTTTTTTCCCCCAGCAGACGGGGGTCCCGGCCTTACACTCGGGCAGCTCCCCGGGGAATGTTAGAGGTCGTCGCCCCCGCTGCTGAGGCGCTAAAGTATCCGACTGCCTGGAGCGCTAAACCGGCTCCGATCGGTCAGAGGGGACCGCGGGGAGTTAGCCGTGAATAGAGCGTCCTGCTGCCTTCTCGCCGAGTCCGAAAATAGCCGAGAGTTAAGCCTCTCCCCGCTGTGTCTTCGGCAAACTTCCGCAACGTCAGGTTGGGCGGGCCTCTGGTCATGTGATTTATGACATGACATGACCAGAGGCCCGTCCCTCTTGAAGCGGCGAGTGGCTGACGAAGCCACGGCGGGGAGGGGCTTAACTCTCGGCTATTTTCGCTGGCCTTCGGGGCTGCTTCTAACGGGTCTCCGCAGCGGCGCTTGTGCAGGTGTTCAGCCGAGCTCGCGGATCTCCAGCCGGGACCCATAACACTCGTGCACCCGGGGGGGAAAGTGCATTGAATGAATTCATTCATCGCTGTTCACACGGGACGCGGGACCAGGGCTAACCGCCGTGCAGGTCCCCCGGGGGACGAGCAAGTGTTCAGCCGAGCTCGGGGAACGATAGCCCGGCTTCATAACACTCGTGCACCCGGGGGGGAAAGTGCATTGAATGAATTCATTCATCGCTGTTCACACGGGACGCGGGACCAGGGCTAACCGCCGCAAGTGTTCAGCCGAGCTCGGGGAACGATAGCCCGGCTTCATAACACTCGTGCACCCGGGGGGGAAAGTGCATTGAATGAATTCATTCATCGCTGTTCACACGGGACGCGGGACCAGGGCTAACCGCCGCAAGTGTTCAGCCGAGCTCGGGGAACGATAGCCCGGCTTCATAACACTCGTGCACCCGGGGGGGAAAGTGCATTGAATGAATTCATTCATCGCTGTTCACACGGGACGCGGGACCAGGGCTAACCGCCGCAAGTGTTCAGCCGAGCTCGGGGAACGATAGCCCGGCTTCATAACACTCGTGCACCCGGGGGGGAAAGTGCATTGAATGAATTCATTCATCGCTGTTCACACGGGACGCGGGACCAGGGCTAACCGCCGCAAGTGTTCAGCCGAGCTCGGGGAACGATAGCCCGGCTTCATAACACTCGTGCACCCGGGGGGGAAAGTGCATTGAATGAATTCATTCATCGCTGTTCACACGGGACGCGGGACCAGGGCTAACCGCCGCAAGTGTTCAGCCGAGCTCGGGGAACGATAGCCCGGCTTCATAACACTCGTGCACCCGGGGGGGAAAGTGCATTGAATGAATTCATTCATCGCTGTTCACACGGGACGCGGGACCAGGGCTAACCGCCGCAAGTGTTCAGCCGAGCTCGGGGAACGATAGCCCGGCTTCATAACACTCGTGCACCCGGGGGGGAAAGTGCATTGAATGAATTCATTCATCGCTGTTCACACGGGACGCGGGACCAGGGCTAACCGCCGCAAGTGTTCAGCCGAGCTCGGGGAACGATAGCCCGGCTTCATAACACTCGTGCACCCGGGGGGGAAAGTGCATTGAATGAATTCATTCATCGCTGTTCACACGGGACGCGGGACCAGGGCTAACCGCCGTGCAGGTCCCCCGGGGGACGAGCAGGTGTTCAGCCGAGCTCGCGGATCTCCAGCCGGGACCCATAACACTCGTGCACCCGGGGGGAAAGTGCATTTAATGAATTCATTCATCGCTGTTCCGCCGTGCAGCTCCCCGGGGGCGGGGGGGACGAGCAAGTGTTCAGCCCGAGCTCATAACACCCGTGCACACGGGGGGGACGTGCAGGTATTTTTTTCCCCCAGCAGACGGGGGTCCCGGCCTTACACTCGGGCAGCTCCCCGGGGAATGTTAGAGGTCGTCGCCCCCGCTGCTGAGGCGCTAAAGTATCCGACTGCCTGGAGCGCTAAACCGGCTCCGATCGGTCAGAGGGGACCGCGGGGAGTTAGCCGTGAATAGAGCGTCCTGCTGCCTTCTCGCCGAGTCCGAAAATAGCCGAGAGTTAAGCCTCTCCCCGCTGTGTCTTCGGCAAACTTCCGCAACGTCAGGTTGGGCGGGCCTCTGGTCATGTGATTTATGACATGACATGACCAGAGGCCCGTCCCTCTTGAAGCGGCGAGTGGCTGACGAAGCCACGGCGGGGAGGGGCTTAACTCTCGGCTATTTTCGCTGGCCTTCGGGGCTGCTTCTAACGGGTCTCCGCAGCGGCGCTTGTGCAGGTGTTCAGCCGAGCTCGCGGATCTCCAGCCGGGACCCATAACACTCGTGCACCCGGGGGGGAAAGTGCATTGAATGAATTCATTCATCGCTGTTCACACGGGACGCGGGACCAGGGCTAACCGCCGCAAGTGTTCAGCCGAGCTCGGGGAACGATAGCCCGGCTTCATAACACTCGTGCACCCGGGGGGGAAAGTGCATTGAATGAATTCATTCATCGCTGTTCACACGGGACGCGGGACCAGGGCTAACCGCCGCAAGTGTTCAGCCGAGCTCGGGGAACGATAGCCCGGCTTCATAACACTCGTGCACCCGGGGGGGAAAGTGCATTGAATGAATTCATTCATCGCTGTTCACACGGGACGCGGGACCAGGGCTAACCGCCGCAAGTGTTCAGCCGAGCTCGGGGAACGATAGCCCGGCTTCATAACACTCGTGCACCCGGGGGGGAAAGTGCATTGAATGAATTCATTCATCGCTGTTCACACGGGACGCGGGACCAGGGCTAACCGCCGCAAGTGTTCAGCCGAGCTCGGGGAACGATAGCCCGGCTTCATAACACTCGTGCACCCGGGGGGGAAAGTGCATTGAATGAATTCATTCATCGCTGTTCACACGGGACGCGGGACCAGGGCTAACCGCCGCAAGTGTTCAGCCGAGCTCGGGGAACGATAGCCCGGCTTCATAACACTCGTGCACCCGGGGGGGAAAGTGCATTGAATGAATTCATTCATCGCTGTTCACACGGGACGCGGGACCAGGGCTAACCGCCGCAAGTGTTCAGCCGAGCTCGGGGAACGATAGCCCGGCTTCATAACACTCGTGCACCCGGGGGGGAAAGTGCATTGAATGAATTCATTCATCGCTGTTCACACGGGACGCGGGACCAGGGCTAACCGCCGCAAGTGTTCAGCCGAGCTCGGGGAACGATAGCCCGGCTTCATAACACTCGTGCACCCGGGGGGGAAAGTGCATTGAATGAATTCATTCATCGCTGTTCACACGGGACGCGGGACCAGGGCTAACCGCCGTGCAGGTCCCCCGGGGGACGAGCAGGTGTTCAGCCGAGCTCGCGGATCTCCAGCCGGGACCCATAACACTCGTGCACCCGGGGGGAAAGTGCATTTAATGAATTCATTCATCGCTGTTCCGCCGTGCAGCTCCCCGGGGGCGGGGGGGACGAGCAAGTGTTCAGCCCGAGCTCATAACACCCGTGCACACGGGGGGGACGTGCAGGTATTTTTTTCCCCCAGCAGACGGGGGTCCCGGCCTTACACTCGGGCAGCTCCC
Organism: Acipenser ruthenus; assembly: GCF_902713425.1. Classification (NCBI taxonomy): domain Eukaryota; kingdom Metazoa; phylum Chordata; class Actinopteri; order Acipenseriformes; family Acipenseridae; genus Acipenser; species Acipenser ruthenus. Next base: position 26,852 of record NW_026708602.1, read on the forward strand.
CGGGGAATGTTAGAGGTCGTCGCCCCCGCTGCTGAGGCGCTAAAGTATCCGACTGCCTGGAGCGCTAAACCGGCTCCGATCGGTCAGAGGGGACCGCGGGGAGTTAGCCGTGAATAGAGCGTCCTGCTGCCTTCTCGCCGAGTCCGAAAATAGCCGAGAGTTAAGCCTCTCCCCGCTGTGTCTTCGGCAAACTTCCGCAACGTCAGGTTGGGCGGGCCTCTGGTCATGTGATTTATGACATGACATGACCAGAGGCCCGTCCCTCTTGAAGCGGCGAGTGGCTGACGAAGCCACGGCGGGGAGGGGCTTAACTCTCGGCTATTTTCGCTGGCCTTCGGGGCTGCTTCTAACGGGTCTCCGCAGCGGCGCTTGTGCAGGTGTTCAGCCGAGCTCGCGGATCTCCAGCCGGGACCCATAACACTCGTGCACCCGGGGGGGAAAGTGCATTGAATGAATTCATTCATCGCTGTTCACACGGGACGCGGGACCAGGGCTAACCGCCGTGCAGGTCCCCCGGGGGACGAGCAAGTGTTCAGCCGAGCTCGGGGAACGATAGCCCGGCTTCATAACACTCGTGCACCCGGGGGGGAAAGTGCATTGAATGAATTCATTCATCGCTGTTCACACGGGACGCGGGACCAGGGCTAACCGCCGCAAGTGTTCAGCCGAGCTCGGGGAACGATAGCCCGGCTTCATAACACTCGTGCACCCGGGGGGGAAAGTGCATTGAATGAATTCATTCATCGCTGTTCACACGGGACGCGGGACCAGGGCTAACCGCCGCAAGTGTTCAGCCGAGCTCGGGGAACGATAGCCCGGCTTCATAACACTCGTGCACCCGGGGGGGAAAGTGCATTGAATGAATTCATTCATCGCTGTTCACACGGGACGCGGGACCAGGGCTAACCGCCGCAAGTGTTCAGCCGAGCTCGGGGAACGATAGCCCGGCTTCATAACACTCGTGCACCCGGGGGGGAAAGTGCATTGAATGAATTCATTCATCGCTGTTCACACGGGACGCGGGACCAGGGCTAACCGCCGCAAGTGTTCAGCCGAGCTCGGGGAACGATAGCCCGGCTTCATAACACTCGTGCACCCGGGGGGGAAAGTGCATTGAATGAATTCATTCATCGCTGTTCACACGGGACGCGGGACCAGGGCTAACCGCCGCAAGTGTTCAGCCGAGCTCGGGGAACGATAGCCCGGCTTCATAACACTCGTGCACCCGGGGGGGAAAGTGCATTGAATGAATTCATTCATCGCTGTTCACACGGGACGCGGGACCAGGGCTAACCGCCGCAAGTGTTCAGCCGAGCTCGGGGAACGATAGCCCGGCTTCATAACACTCGTGCACCCGGGGGGGAAAGTGCATTGAATGAATTCATTCATCGCTGTTCACACGGGACGCGGGACCAGGGCTAACCGCCGCAAGTGTTCAGCCGAGCTCGGGGAACGATAGCCCGGCTTCATAACACTCGTGCACCCGGGGGGGAAAGTGCATTGAATGAATTCATTCATCGCTGTTCACACGGGACGCGGGACCAGGGCTAACCGCCGCAAGTGTTCAGCCGAGCTCGGGGAACGATAGCCCGGCTTCATAACACTCGTGCACCCGGGGGGGAAAGTGCATTGAATGAATTCATTCATCGCTGTTCACACGGGACGCGGGACCAGGGCTAACCGCCGCAAGTGTTCAGCCGAGCTCGGGGAACGATAGCCCGGCTTCATAACACTCGTGCACCCGGGGGGGAAAGTGCATTGAATGAATTCATTCATCGCTGTTCACACGGGACGCGGGACCAGGGCTAACCGCCGCAAGTGTTCAGCCGAGCTCGGGGAACGATAGCCCGGCTTCATAACACTCGTGCACCCGGGGGGGAAAGTGCATTGAATGAATTCATTCATCGCTGTTCACACGGGACGCGGGACCAGGGCTAACCGCCGCAAGTGTTCAGCCGAGCTCGGGGAACGATAGCCCGGCTTCATAACACTCGTGCACCCGGGGGGGAAAGTGCATTGAATGAATTCATTCATCGCTGTTCACACGGGACGCGGGACCAGGGCTAACCGCCGCAAGTGTTCAGCCGAGCTCGGGGAACGATAGCCCGGCTTCATAACACTCGTGCACCCGGGGGGGAAAGTGCATTGAATGAATTCATTCATCGCTGTTCACACGGGACGCGGGACCAGGGCTAACCGCCGTGCAGGTCCCCCGGGGGACGAGCAGGTGTTCAGCCGAGCTCGCGGATCTCCAGCCGGGACCCATAACACTCGTGCACCCGGGGGGAAAGTGCATTTAATGAATTCATTCATCGCTGTTCCGCCGTGCAGCTCCCCGGGGGCGGGGGGGACGAGCAAGTGTTCAGCCCGAGCTCATAACACCCGTGCACACGGGGGGGACGTGCAGGTATTTTTTTCCCCCAGCAGACGGGGGTCCCGGCCTTACACTCGGGCAGCTCCCCGGGGAATGTTAGAGGTCGTCGCCCCCGCTGCTGAGGCGCTAAAGTATCCGACTGCCTGGAGCGCTAAACCGGCTCCGATCGGTCAGAGGGGACCGCGGGGAGTTAGCCGTGAATAGAGCGTCCTGCTGCCTTCTCGCCGAGTCCGAAAATAGCCGAGAGTTAAGCCTCTCCCCGCTGTGTCTTCGGCAAACTTCCGCAACGTCAGGTTGGGCGGGCCTCTGGTCATGTGATTTATGACATGACATGACCAGAGGCCCGTCCCTCTTGAAGCGGCGAGTGGCTGACGAAGCCACGGCGGGGAGGGGCTTAACTCTCGGCTATTTTCGCTGGCCTTCGGGGCTGCTTCTAACGGGTCTCCGCAGCGGCGCTTGTGCAGGTGTTCAGCCGAGCTCGCGGATCTCCAGCCGGGACCCATAACACTCGTGCACCCGGGGGGGAAAGTGCATTGAATGAATTCATTCATCGCTGTTCACACGGGACGCGGGACCAGGGCTAACCGCCGTGCAGGTCCCCCGGGGGACGAGCAAGTGTTCAGCCGAGCTCGGGGAACGATAGCCCGGCTTCATAACACTCGTGCACCCGGGGGGGAAAGTGCATTGAATGAATTCATTCATCGCTGTTCACACGGGACGCGGGACCAGGGCTAACCGCCGCAAGTGTTCAGCCGAGCTCGGGGAACGATAGCCCGGCTTCATAACACTCGTGCACCCGGGGGGGAAAGTGCATTGAATGAATTCATTCATCGCTGTTCACACGGGACGCGGGACCAGGGCTAACCGCCGCAAGTGTTCAGCCGAGCTCGGGGAACGATAGCCCGGCTTCATAACACTCGTGCACCCGGGGGGGAAAGTGCATTGAATGAATTCATTCATCGCTGTTCACACGGGATGCGGGACCAGGGCTAACCGCCGCAAGTGTTCAGCCGAGCTCGGGGAACGATAGCCCGGCTTCATAACACTCGTGCACCCGGGGGGGAAAGTGCATTGAATGAATTCATTCATCGCTGTTCACACGGGACGCGGGACCAGGGCTAACCGCCGCAAGTGTTCAGCCGAGCTCGGGGAACGATAGCCCGGCTTCATAACACTCGTGCACCCGGGGGGGAAAGTGCATTGAATGAATTCATTCATCGCTGTTCACACGGGACGCGGGACCAGGGCTAACCGCCGCAAGTGTTCAGCCGAGCTCGGGGAACGATAGCCCGGCTTCATAACACTCGTGCACCCGGGGGGGAAAGTGCATTGAATGAATTCATTCATCGCTGTTCACACGGGACGCGGGACCAGGGCTAACCGCCGCAAGTGTTCAGCCGAGCTCGGGGAACGATAGCCCGGCTTCATAACACTCGTGCACCCGGGGGGGAAAGTGCATTGAATGAATTCATTCATCGCTGTTCACACGGGACGCGGGACCAGGGCTAACCGCCGCAAGTGTTCAGCCGAGCTCGGGGAACGATAGCCCGGCTTCATAACACTCGTGCACCCGGGGGGGAAAGTGCATTGAATGAATTCATTCATCGCTGTTCACACGGGACGCGGGACCAGGGCTAACCGCCGCAAGTGTTCAGCCGAGCTCGGGGAACGATAGCCCGGCTTCATAACACTCGTGCACCCGGGGGGGAAAGTGCATTGAATGAATTCATTCATCGCTGTTCACACGGGACGCGGGACCAGGGCTAACCGCCGCAAGTGTTCAGCCGAGCTCGGGGAACGATAGCCCGGCTTCATAACACTCGTGCACCCGGGGGGGAAAGTGCATTGAATGAATTCATTCATCGCTGTTCACACGGGACGCGGGACCAGGGCTAACCGCCGCAAGTGTTCAGCCGAGCTCGGGGAACGATAGCCCGGCTTCATAACACTCGTGCACCCGGGGGGGAAAGTGCATTGAATGAATTCATTCATCGCTGTTCACACGGGACGCGGGACCAGGGCTAACCGCCGCAAGTGTTCAGCCGAGCTCGGGGAACGATAGCCCGGCTTCATAACACTCGTGCACCCGGGGGGGAAAGTGCATTGAATGAATTCATTCATCGCTGTTCACACGGGACGCGGGACCAGGGCTAACCGCCGCAAGTGTTCAGCCGAGCTCGGGGAACGATAGCCCGGCTTCATAACACTCGTGCACCCGGGGGGGAAAGTGCATTGAATGAATTCATTCATCGCTGTTCACACGGGACGCGGGACCAGGGCTAACCGCCGCAAGTGTTCAGCCGAGCTCGGGGAACGATAGCCCGGCTTCATAACACTCGTGCACCCGGGGGGGAAAGTGCATTGAATGAATTCATTCATCGCTGTTCACACGGGACGCGGGACCAGGGCTAACCGCCGTGCAGGTCCCCCGGGGGACGAGCAGGTGTTCAGCCGAGCTCGCGGATCTCCAGCCGGGACCCATAACACTCGTGCACCCGGGGGGAAAGTGCATTTAATGAATTCATTCATCGCTGTTCCGCCGTGCAGCTCCCCGGGGGCGGGGGGGACGAGCAAGTGTTCAGCCCGAGCTCATAACACCCGTGCACACGGGGGGGACGTGCAGGTATTTTTTTCCCCCAGCAGACGGGGGTCCCGGCCTTACACTCGGGCAGCTCCCCGGGGAATGTTAGAGGTCGTCGCCCCCGCTGCTGAGGCGCTAAAGTATCCGACTGCCTGGAGCGCTAAACCGGCTCCGATCGGTCAGAGGGGACCGCGGGGAGTTAGCCGTGAATAGAGCGTCCTGCTGCCTTCTCGCCGAGTCCGAAAATAGCCGAGAGTTAAGCCTCTCCCCGCTGTGTCTTCGGCAAACTTCCGCAACGTCAGGTTGGGCGGGCCTCTGGTCATGTGATTTATGACATGACATGACCAGAGGCCCGTCCCTCTTGAAGCGGCGAGTGGCTGACGAAGCCACGGCGGGGAGGGGCTTAACTCTCGGCTATTTTCGCTGGCCTTCGGGGCTGCTTCTAACGGGTCTCCGCAGCGGCGCTTGTGCAGGTGTTCAGCCGAGCTCGCGGATCTCCAGCCGGGACCCATAACACTCGTGCACCCGGGGGGGAAAGTGCATTGAATGAATTCATTCATCGCTGTTCACACGGGACGCGGGACCAGGGCTAACCGCCGCAAGTGTTCAGCCGAGCTCGGGGAACGATAGCCCGGCTTCATAACACTCGTGCACCCGGGGGGGAAAGTGCATTGAATGAATTCATTCATCGCTGTTCACACGGGACGCGGGACCAGGGCTAACCGCCGCAAGTGTTCAGCCGAGCTCGGGGAACGATAGCCCGGCTTCATAACACTCGTGCACCCGGGGGGGAAAGTGCATTGAATGAATTCATTCATCGCTGTTCACACGGGACGCGGGACCAGGGCTAACCGCCGCAAGTGTTCAGCCGAGCTCGGGGAACGATAGCCCGGCTTCATAACACTCGTGCACCCGGGGGGGAAAGTGCATTGAATGAATTCATTCATCGCTGTTCACACGGGACGCGGGACCAGGGCTAACCGCCGCAAGTGTTCAGCCGAGCTCGGGGAACGATAGCCCGGCTTCATAACACTCGTGCACCCGGGGGGGAAAGTGCATTGAATGAATTCATTCATCGCTGTTCACACGGGACGCGGGACCAGGGCTAACCGCCGCAAGTGTTCAGCCGAGCTCGGGGAACGATAGCCCGGCTTCATAACACTCGTGCACCCGGGGGGGAAAGTGCATTGAATGAATTCATTCATCGCTGTTCACACGGGACGCGGGACCAGGGCTAACCGCCGCAAGTGTTCAGCCGAGCTCGGGGAACGATAGCCCGGCTTCATAACACTCGTGCACCCGGGGGGGAAAGTGCATTGAATGAATTCATTCATCGCTGTTCACACGGGACGCGGGACCAGGGCTAACCGCCGCAAGTGTTCAGCCGAGCTCGGGGAACGATAGCCCGGCTTCATAACACTCGTGCACCCGGGGGGGAAAGTGCATTGAATGAATTCATTCATCGCTGTTCACACGGGACGCGGGACCAGGGCTAACCGCCGCAAGTGTTCAGCCGAGCTCGGGGAACGATAGCCCGGCTTCATAACACTCGTGCACCCGGGGGGGAAAGTGCATTGAATGAATTCATTCATCGCTGTTCACACGGGACGCGGGACCAGGGCTAACCGCCGCAAGTGTTCAGCCGAGCTCGGGGAACGATAGCCCGGCTTCATAACACTCGTGCACCCGGGGGGGAAAGTGCATTGAATGAATTCATTCATCGCTGTTCACACGGGACGCGGGACCAGGGCTAACCGCCGCAAGTGTTCAGCCGAGCTCGGGGAACGATAGCCCGGCTTCATAACACTCGTGCACCCGGGGGGGAAAGTGCATTGAATGAATTCATTCATCGCTGTTCACACGGGACGCGGGACCAGGGCTAACCGCCGCAAGTGTTCAGCCGAGCTCGGGGAACGATAGCCCGGCTTCATAACACTCGTGCACCCGGGGGGGAAAGTGCATTGAATGAATTCATTCATCGCTGTTCACACGGGACGCGGGACCAGGGCTAACCGCCGTGCAGGTCCCCCGGGGGACGAGCAGGTGTTCAGCCGAGCTCGCGGATCTCCAGCCGGGACCCATAACACTCGTGCACCCGGGGGGAAAGTGCATTTAATGAATTCATTCATCGCTGTTCCGCCGTGCAGCTCCCCGGGGGCGGGGGGGACGAGCAAGTGTTCAGCCCGAGCTCATAACACCCGTGCACACGGGGGGGACGTGCAGGTATTTTTTTCCCCCAGCAGACGGGGGTCCCGGCCTTACACTCGGGCAGCTCCCCGGGGAATGTTAGAGGTCGTCGCCCCCGCTGCTGAGGCGCTAAAGTATCCGACTGCCTGGAGCGCTAAACCGGCTCCGATCGGTCAGAGGGGACCGCGGGGAGTTAGCCGTGAATAGAGCGTCCTGCTGCCTTCTCGCCGAGTCCGAAAATAGCCGAGAGTTAAGCCTCTCCCCGCTGTGTCTTCGGCAAACTTCCGCAACGTCAGGTTGGGCGGGCCTCTGGTCATGTGATTTATGACATGACATGACCAGAGGCCCGTCCCTCTTGAAGCGGCGAGTGGCTGACGAAGCCACGGCGGGGAGGGGCTTAACTCTCGGCTATTTTCGCTGGCCTTCGGGGCTGCTTCTAACGGGTCTCCGCAGCGGCGCTTGTGCAGGTGTTCAGCCGAGCTCGCGGATCTCCAGCCGGGACCCATAACACTCGTGCACCCGGGGGGGAAAGTGCATTGAATGAATTCATTCATCGCTGTTCACACGGGACGCGGGACCAGGGCTAACCGCCGTGCAGGTCCCCCGGGGGACGAGCAAGTGTTCAGCCGAGCTCGGGGAACGATAGCCCGGCTTCATAACACTCGTGCACCCGGGGGGGAAAGTGCATTGAATGAATTCATTCATCGCTGTTCACACGGGACGCGGGACCAGGGCTAACCGCCGCAAGTGTTCAGCCGAGCTCGGGGAACGATAGCCCGGCTTCATAACACTCGTGCACCCGGGGGGGAAAGTGCATTGAATGAATTCATTCATCGCTGTTCACACGGGACGCGGGACCAGGGCTAACCGCCGCAAGTGTTCAGCCGAGCTCGGGGAACGATAGCCCGGCTTCATAACACTCGTGCACCCGGGGGGGAAAGTGCATTGAATGAATTCATTCATCGCTGTTCACACGGGACGCGGGACCAGGGCTAACCGCCGCAAGTGTTCAGCCGAGCTCGGGGAACGATAGCCCGGCTTCATAACACTCGTGCACCCGGGGGGGAAAGTGCATTGAATGAATTCATTCATCGCTGTTCACACGGGACGCGGGACCAGGGCTAACCGCCGCAAGTGTTCAGCCGAGCTCGGGGAACGATAGCCCGGCTTCATAACACTCGTGCACCCGGGGGGGAAAGTGCATTGAATGAATTCATTCATCGCTGTTCACACGGGACGCGGGACCAGGGCTAACCGCCGCAAGTGTTCAGCCGAGCTCGGGGAACGATAGCCCGGCTTCATAACACTCGTGCACCCGGGGGGGAAAGTGCATTGAATGAATTCATTCATCGCTGTTCACACGGGACGCGGGACCAGGGCTAACCGCCGCAAGTGTTCAGCCGAGCTCGGGGAACGATAGCCCGGCTTCATAACACTCGTGCACCCGGGGGGGAAAGTGCATTGAATGAATTCATTCATCGCTGTTCACACGGGACGCGGGACCAGGGCTAACCGCCGCAAGTGTTCAGCCGAGCTCGGGGAACGATAGCCCGGCTTCATAACACTCGTGCACCCGGGGGGGAAAGTGCATTGAATGAATTCATTCATCGCTGTTCACACGGGACGCGGGACCAGGGCTAACCGCCGCAAGTGTTCAGCCGAGCTCGGGGAACGATAGCCCGGCTTCATAACACTCGTGCACCCGGGGGGGAAAGTGCATTGAATGAATTCATTCATCGCTGTTCACACGGGACGCGGGACCAGGGCTAACCGCCGCAAGTGTTCAGCCGAGCTCGGGGAACGATAGCCCGGCTTCATAACACTCGTGCACCCGGGGGGGAAAGTGCATTGAATGAATTCATTCATCGCTGTTCACACGGGACGCGGGACCAGGGCTAACCGCCGCAAGTGTTCAGCCGAGCTCGGGGAACGATAGCCCGGCTTCATAACACTCGTGCACCCGGGGGGGAAAGTGCATTGAATGAATTCATTCATCGCTGTTCACACGGGACGCGGGACCAGGGCTAACCGCCGCAAGTGTTCAGCCGAGCTCGGGGAACGATAGCCCGGCTTCATAACACTCGTGCACCCGGGGGGGAAAGTGCATTGAATGAATTCATTCATCGCTGTTCACACGGGACGCGGGACCAGGGCTAACCGCCGCAAGTGTTCAGCCGAGCTCGGGGAACGATAGCCCGGCTTCATAACACTCGTGCACCCGGGGGGGAAAGTGCATTGAATGAATTCATTCATCGCTGTTCACACGGGACGCGGGACCAGGGCTAACCGCCGCAAGTGTTCAGCCGAGCTCGGGGAACGATAGCCCGGCTTCATAACACTCGTGCACCCGGGGGGGAAAGTGCATTGAATGAATTCATTCATCGCTGTTCACACGGGACGCGGGACCAGGGCTAACCGCCGCAAGTGTTCAGCCGAGCTCGGGGAACGATAGCCCGGCTTCATAACACTCGTGCACCCGGGGGGGAAAGTGCATTGAATGAATTCATTCATCGCTGTTCACACGGGACGCGGGACCAGGGCTAACCGCCGCAAGTGTTCAGCCGAGCTCGGGGAACGATAGCCCGGCTTCATAACACTCGTGCACCCGAGGGGGAAAGTGCATTGAATGAATTCATTCATCGCTGTTCACACGGGACGCGGGACCAGGGCTAACCGCCGCAAGTGTTCAGCCGAGCTCGGGGAACGATAGCCCGGCTTCATAACACTCGTGCACCCGGGGGGGAAAGTGCATTGAATGAATTCATTCATCGCTGTTCACACGGGACGCGGGACCAGGGCTAACCGCCGCAAGTGTTCAGCCGAGCTCGGGGAACGATAGCCCGGCTTCATAACACTCGTGCACCCGGGGGGGAAAGTGCATTGAATGAATTCATTCATCGCTGTTCACACGGGACGCGGGACCAGGGCTAACCGCCGCAAGTGTTCAGCCGAGCTCGGGGAACGATAGCCCGGCTTCATAACACTCGTGCACCCGGGGGGGAAAGTGCATTGAATGAATTCATTCATCGCTGTTCACACGGGACGCGGGACCAGGGCTAACCGCCGCAAGTGTTCAGCCGAGCTCGGGGAACGATAGCCCGGCTTCATAACACTCGTGCACCCGGGGGGGAAAGTGCATTGAATGAATTCATTCATCGCTGTTCACACGGGACGCGGGACCAGGGCTAACCGCCGCAAGTGTTCAGCCGAGCTCGGGGAACGATAGCCCGGCTTCATAACACTCGTGCACCCGGGGGGGAAAGTGCATTGAATGAATTCATTCATCGCTGTTCACACGGGACGCGGGACCAGGGCTAACCGCCGCAAGTGTTCAGCCGAGCTCGGGGAACGATAGCCCGGCTTCATAACACTCGTGCACCCGGGGGGGAAAGTGCATTGAATGAATTCATTCATCGCTGTTCACACGGGACGCGGGACCAGGGCTAACCGCCGCAAGTGTTCAGCCGAGCTCGGGGAACGATAGCCCGGCTTCATAACACTCGTGCACCCGAGGGGGAAAGTGCATTGAATGAATTCATTCATCGCTGTTCACACGGGACGCGGGACCAGGGCTAACCGCCGCAAGTGTTCAGCCGAGCTCGGGGAACGATAGCCCGGCTTCATAACACTCGTGCACCCGGGGGGGAAAGTGCATTGAATGAATTCATTCATCGCTGTTCACACGGGACGCGGGACCAGGGCTAACCGCCGCAAGTGTTCAGCCGAGCTCGGGGAACGATAGCCCGGCTTCATAACACTCGTGCACCCGGGGGGGAAAGTGCATTGAATGAATTCATTCATCGCTGTTCACACGGGACGCGGGACCAGGGCTAACCGCCGCAAGTGTTCAGCCGAGCTCGGGGAACGATAGCCCGGCTTCATAACACTCGTGCACCCGGGGGGGAAAGTGCATTGAATGAATTCATTCATCGCTGTTCACACGGGACGCGGGACCAGGGCTAACCGCCGCAAGTGTTCAGCCGAGCTCGGGGAACGATAGCCCGGCTTCATAACACTCGTGCACCCGGGGGGGAAAGTGCATTGAATGAATTCATTCATCGCTGTTCACACGGGACGCGGGACCAGGGCTAACCGCCGCAAGTGTTCAGCCGAGCTCGGGGAACGATAGCCCGGCTTCATAACACTCGTGCACCCGGGGGGGAAAGTGCATTGAATGAATTCATTCATCGCTGTTCACACGGGACGCGGGACCAGGGCTAACCGCCGCAAGTGTTCAGCCGAGCTCGGGGAACGATAGCCCGGCTTCATAACACTCGTGCACCCGGGGGGGAAAGTGCATTGAATGAATTCATTCATCGCTGTTCACACGGGACGCGGGACCAGGGCTAACCGCCGCAAGTGTTCAGCCGAGCTCGGGGAACGATAGCCCGGCTTCATAACACTCGTGCACCCGGGGGGGAAAGTGCATTGAATGAATTCATTCATCGCTGTTCACACGGGACGCGGGACCAGGGCTAACCGCCGCAAGTGTTCAGCCGAGCTCGGGGAACGATAGCCCGGCTTCATAACACTCGTGCACCCGGGGGGGAAAGTGCATTGAATGAATTCATTCATCGCTGTTCACACGGGACGCGGGACCAGGGCTAACCGCCGCAAGTGTTCAGCCGAGCTCGGGGAACGATAGCCCGGCTTCATAACACTCGTGCACCCGGGGGGGAAAGTGCATTGAATGAATTCATTCATCGCTGTTCACACGGGACGCGGGACCAGGGCTAACCGCCGCAAGTGTTCAGCCGAGCTCGGGGAACGATAGCCCGGCTTCATAACACTCGTGCACCCGGGGGGGAAAGTGCATTGAATGAATTCATTCATCGCTGTTCACACGGGACGCGGGACCAGGGCTAACCGCCGCAAGTGTTCAGCCGAGCTCGGGGAACGATAGCCCGGCTTCATAACACTCGTGCACCCGGGGGGGAAAGTGCATTGAATGAATTCATTCATCGCTGTTCACACGGGACGCGGGACCAGGGCTAACCGCCGCAAGTGTTCAGCCGAGCTCGGGGAACGATAGCCCGGCTTCATAACACTCGTGCACCCGGGGGGGAAAGTGCATTGAATGAATTCATTCATCGCTGTTCACACGGGACGCGGGACCAGGGCTAACCGCCGCAAGTGTTCAGCCGAGCTCGGGGAACGATAGCCCGGCTTCATAACACTCGTGCACCCGGGGGGGAAAGTGCATTGAATGAATTCATTCATCGCTGTTCACACGGGACGCGGGACCAGGGCTAACCGCCGCAAGTGTTCAGCCGAGCTCGGGGAACGATAGCCCGGCTTCATAACACTCGTGCACCCGGGGGGGAAAGTGCATTGAATGAATTCATTCATCGCTGTTCACACGGGACGCGGGACCAGGGCTAACCGCCGCAAGTGTTCAGCCGAGCTCGGGGAACGATAGCCCGGCTTCATAACACTCGTGCACCCGGGGGGGAAAGTGCATTGAATGAATTCATTCATCGCTGTTCACACGGGACGCGGGACCAGGGCTAACCGCCGCAAGTGTTCAGCCGAGCTCGGGGAACGATAGCCCGGCTTCATAACACTCGTGCACCCGGGGGGGAAAGTGCATTGAATGAATTCATTCATCGCTGTTCACACGGGACGCGGGACCAGGGCTAACCGCCGCAAGTGTTCAGCCGAGCTCGGGGAACGATAGCCCGGCTTCATAACACTCGTGCACCCGAGGGGGAAAGTGCATTGAATGAATTCATTCATCGCTGTTCACACGGGACGCGGGACCAGGGCTAACCGCCGCAAGTGTTCAGCCGAGCTCGGGGAACGATAGCCCGGCTTCATAACACTCGTGCACCCGGGGGGGAAAGTGCATTGAATGAATTCATTCATCGCTGTTCACACGGGACGCGGGACCAGGGCTAACCGCCGCAAGTGTTCAGCCGAGCTCGGGGAACGATAGCCCGGCTTCATAACACTCGTGCACCCGGGGGGGAAAGTGCATTGAATGAATTCATTCATCGCTGTTCACACGGGACGCGGGACCAGGGCTAACCGCCGCAAGTGTTCAGCCGAGCTCGGGGAACGATAGCCCGGCTTCATAACACTCGTGCACCCGGGGGGGAAAGTGCATTGAATGAATTCATTCATCGCTGTTCACACGGGACGCGGGACCAGGGCTAACCGCCGCAAGTGTTCAGCCGAGCTCGGGGAACGATAGCCCGGCTTCATAACACTCGTGCACCCGGGGGGGAAAGTGCATTGAATGAATTCATTCATCGCTGTTCACACGGGACGCGGGACCAGGGCTAACCGCCGCAAGTGTTCAGCCGAGCTCGGGGAACGATAGCCCGGCTTCATAACACTCGTGCACCCGGGGGGGAAAGTGCATTGAATGAATTCATTCATCGCTGTTCACACGGGACGCGGGACCAGGGCTAACCGCCGCAAGTGTTCAGCCGAGCTCGGGGAACGATAGCCCGGCTTCATAACACTCGTGCACCCGGGGGGGAAAGTGCATTGAATGAATTCATTCATCGCTGTTCACACGGGACGCGGGACCAGGGCTAACCGCCGCAAGTGTTCAGCCGAGCTCGGGGAACGATAGCCCGGCTTCATAACACTCGTGCACCCGGGGGGAAAGTGCATTGAATGAATTCATTCATCGCTGTTCACACGGGACGCGGGACCAGGGCTAACCGCCGCAAGTGTTCAGCCGAGCTCGGGGAACGATAGCCCGGCTTCATAACACTCGTGCACCCGGGGGGGAAAGTGCATTGAATGAATTCATTCATCGCTGTTCACACGGGACGCGGGACCAGGGCTAACCGCCGCAAGTGTTCAGCCGAGCTCGGGGAACGATAGCCCGGCTTCATAACACTCGTGCACCCGGGGGGAAAGTGCATTGAATGAATTCATTCATCGCTGTTCACACGGGACGCGGGACCAGGGCTAACCGCCGCAAGTGTTCAGCCGAGCTCGGGGAACGATAGCCCGGCTTCATAACACTCGTGCACCCGAGGGGGAAAGTGCATTGAATGAATTCATTCATCGCTGTTCACACGGGACGCGGGACCAGGGCTAACCGCCGCAAGTGTTCAGCCGAGCTCGGGGAACGATAGCCCGGCTTCATAACACTCGTGCACCCGGGGGGGAAAGTGCATTGAATGAATTCATTCATCGCTGTTCACACGGGACGCGGGACCAGGGCTAACCGCCGCAAGTGTTCAGCCGAGCTCGGGGAACGATAGCCCGGCTTCATAACACTCGTGCACCCGGGGGGGAAAGTGCATTGAATGAATTCATTCATCGCTGTTCACACGGGACGCGGGACCAGGGCTAACCGCCGCAAGTGTTCAGCCGAGCTCGGGGAACGATAGCCCGGCTTCATAACACTCGTGCACCCGGGGGGGAAAGTGCATTGAATGAATTCATTCATCGCTGTTCACACGGGACGCGGGACCAGGGCTAACCGCCGCAAGTGTTCAGCCGAGCTCGGGGAACGATAGCCCGGCTTCATAACACTCGTGCACCCGGGGGGGAAAGTGCATTGAATGAATTCATTCATCGCTGTTCACACGGGACGCGGGACCAGGGCTAACCGCCGCAAGTGTTCAGCCGAGCTCGGGGAACGATAGCCCGGCTTCATAACACTCGTGCACCCGGGGGGGAAAGTGCATTGAATGAATTCATTCATCGCTGTTCACACGGGACGCGGGACCAGGGCTAACCGCCGCAAGTGTTCAGCCGAGCTCGGGGAACGATAGCCCGGCTTCATAACACTCGTGCACCCGGGGGGAAAGTGCATTGAATGAATTCATTCATCGCTGTTCACACGGGACGCGGGACCAGGGCTAACCGCCGCAAGTGTTCAGCCGAGCTCGGGGAACGATAGCCCGGCTTCATAACACTCGTGCACCCGGGGGGGAAAGTGCATTGAATGAATTCATTCATCGCTGTTCACACGGGACGCGGGACCAGGGCTAACCGCCGCAAGTGTTCAGCCGAGCTCGGGGAACGATAGCCCGGCTTCATAACACTCGTGCACCCGGGGGGGAAAGTGCATTGAATGAATTCATTCATCGCTGTTCACACGGGACGCGGGACCAGGGCTAACCGCCGCAAGTGTTCAGCCGAGCTCGGGGAACGATAGCCCGGCTTCATAACACTCGTGCACCCGGGGGGGAAAGTGCATTGAATGAATTCATTCATCGCTGTTCACACGGGACGCGGGACCAGGGCTAACCGCCGCAAGTGTTCAGCCGAGCTCGGGGAACGATAGCCCGGCTTCATAACACTCGTGCACCCGGGGGGGAAAGTGCATTGAATGAATTCATTCATCGCTGTTCACACGGGACGCGGGACCAGGGCTAACCGCCGCAAGTGTTCAGCCGAGCTCGGGGAACGATAGCCCGGCTTCATAACACTCGTGCACCCGGGGGGGAAAGTGCATTGAATGAATTCATTCATCGCTGTTCACACGGGACGCGGGACCAGGGCTAACCGCCGCAAGTGTTCAGCCGAGCTCGGGGAACGATAGCCCGGCTTCATAACACTCGTGCACCCGGGGGGAAAGTGCATTGAATGAATTCATTCATCGCTGTTCACACGGGACGCGGGACCAGGGCTAACCGCCGCAAGTGTTCAGCCGAGCTCGGGGAACGATAGCCCGGCTTCATAACACTCGTGCACCCGGGGGGGAAAGTGCATTGAATGAATTCATTCATCGCTGTTCACACGGGACGCGGGACCAGGGCTAACCGCCGTGCAGGTCCCCCGGGGACGAGCAGGTGTTCAGCCGAGCTCGCGGATCTCCAGCCGGGACCCATAACACTCGTGCACCCGGGGGGAAAGTGCATTTAATGAATTCATTCATCGCTGTTCCGCCGTGCAGCTCCCCGGGGGCGGGGGGGACGAGCAAGTGTTCAGCCCGAGCTCATAACACCCGTGCACACGGGGGGGACGTGCAGGTATTTTTTTCCCCCAGCAGACGGGGGTCCCGGCCTTACACTCGGGCAGCTCCCCGGGGAATGTTAGAGGTCGTCGCCCCCGCTGCTGAGGCGCTAAAGTATCCGACTGCCTGGAGCGCTAAAACCGGCTCCGATCGGTCAGAGGGGACCGCGGGGAGTTAGCCGTGAATAGAGCGTCCTGCTGCCTTCTCGCCGAGTCCGAAAATAGCCGAGAGTTAAGCCTCTCCCCGCTGTGTCTTCGGCAAACTTCCGCAACGTCAGGTTGGGCGGGCCTCTGGTCATGTGATTTATGACATGACATGACCAGAGGCCCGTCCCTCTTGAAGCGGCGAGTGGCTGACGAAGCCACGGCGGGGAGGGGCTTAACTCTCGGCTATTTTCGCTGGCCTTCGGGGCTGCTTCTAACGGGTCTCCGCAGCGGCGCTTGTGCAGGTGTTCAGCCGAGCTCGCGGATCTCCAGCCGGGACCCATAACACTCGTGCACCCGGGGGGAAAGTGCATTGAATGAATTCATTCATCGCTGTTCACACGGGACGCGGGACCAGGGCTAACCGCCGTGCAGGTCCCCCGGGGGACGAGCAAGTGTTCAGCCGAGCTCGGGGAACGATAGCCCGGCTTCATAACACTCGTGCACCCGGGGGGAAAGTGCATTGAATGAATTCATTCATCGCTGTTCACACGGGACGCGGGACCAGGGCTAACCGCCGCAAGTGTTCAGCCGAGCTCGGGGAACGAATAGCCCGGCTTCATAACACTCGTGCACCCGGG
>NW_026708603.1:0-22500 GCF_902713425.1 Acipenser ruthenus
CATGGATTCACCCTGTGTTATAACAACTCTATCAAATTGCTTTAAAAGCCCAGATAGTGACACTAACAGTTCGTGGGACATTACTCTCAAAATCTGCAAAGTTTACCAGACATGCGCGAAGTTAATTCTGCAAGAAGACAATTCTGTTTGAATAATAAGTGTTTTTTTTATTTTTTTATTTCCCAATTATAAATGTAAAATTGGCTACCGATTACCGCTCGCATCCAGTTCAAGACTCTTGTACTAGCCTACAGATGCCTTGACCAGACTGCACCCAGCTACCTCCAGACCCTCATCTCTCCCTACACCCCCACTCGACCTCTCCGCTCCGCCTGCACTAGAAGACTGGCTCTACCTCCTCTACGTGTGTGTGTCAGTGAGTGTGCGTGTGTGTGTGTTAGTGTGTGTGTGTGTCAGTGTGTGTGTGTGTGTCAGTGTGTGCGTGTGTGTGTCAGTGAGTGTGTGTGTGTGTGTGTGTGTGTGTGTGTCAGTGCGCGTGTGTGTGTGTGTCAGTGAGTGTGTGTGTGTGTGTGTCAGGGTGTGTGTGTGTGTGTGTCAGTGCGTGTGTGTCAGTGTGTGTGTGTGTCAGTGTGTGTGTGTGTGTGTGTGTGTCAGTGCGTGTGTGTCAGTGCGTGTGTGTGTGTGTGTGTCAGTGCGTGTGTGACACCCTGGGATCCTTCAAGAAGCTGCTTGATGAGATTCTGGGATCAATAAGCTAATAACAACCAAACGAGCAAGATGGACTGAATGGCCTCCTCTCGTTTGGAAACTTTCTTACCGGTTCATGATGCTGAGTAAGTCCAGTGGCCTAGACAACTCCTTGTGCAACTTGTCACCTGACTGAGCCGTGTTGAAAATGTGTGTATCAAATATGATACAGCAGGTATAATAAATCCCTCAATTGTCATTGTATTGCATTTCATAATGCAATCTGCCTTATGCCTACCACAATGCCAAATACACAGTTTTGATTATTTAATTAAACTAATTAAAGATTGGAATGTCATCTTAAGATATATTTAGAGTGGAAATTGAGATATTTATGTGTGTGTTTTATATATGCAACCTGCTCTCATGATAATCACTTGGATGTTGCAATGGCTCACTTGCTAATAATTGTCTTTTTCTCATCGATTTTCACTAAAATAATTCCTTGGCTATCATAATCTGTATGTTATATTGACCAATTCAGAGAAGACATTCAGAGTACACAATCATTAGTTTTTTGTGTGTATTTTTAGATGGCAAAGAAGTACAGTGTTCAAAATGTCATCAGCATGATTATGGATGGCAATTCAAGTGACATGGAGCAGTTAGGGGAAGATGAGGATGATGATGATGAGGAATGGACTCCTAATGCAATGCTTACTGAGGGAAGCTCAGATAGTAGTGATGAGGAAGACTTGCGAGATGAAAGTGTCGACCAGACTAGTGCAGAAGTAGAGGGCCCAGCACTGCAAGATGAAAGTGTAGACCAGATGAGCACAGAGACGAGCACAGAAGTAGAAGGCTCAACAACAACAACACAGGACACAACAACAAAGCAGTTAGCAAGGGGCAAAGTGAAAAGGAAAGAATACAGGTGGAGAAAAGTACAATTTGAACCTCCAGCTGTTGATTTTGATGAATGTGTTGAGGAAGCCTCAGAAGACAGGTGTGACTGGACGCCATACATGTATTTCAAACAGTTTGTTACTGATGAAATGCTACAGGAAATTGCAGAACAAACAAACTTGTACAGTGTACAGAAACAGAAAAAGTTCATGGGAGGTGTTGACCTCCTTGATATGCTGTGTGCACTTTACAAGTTCAGCTTCAAATCCCGAAGATGGTATATGTACATTTGGTGGCACACTGTCACAGTGGCAGTCATCAATGCATGGAACCTCTACAGAAGAGACCAGAAGAAACTGGAGCCCCGGATGAAAGCCATGACCTTGCGAAGGTTTCAGGCTTCTGTTGGCACTTCTCTCACAAGCGCAGGAAAGGGCAAAATCAAGTGTGGCAGACCACTATCCTCTCCAGAACCGGACGCAACACCCCCCCGTAAAAGGCCTAACTCCAGTGTGCCTCCTGATGTGAGAAAGGATGGCATTGATCATTTCCCAACATGGGAAACCCGACAGAGATGCAAGCACTGCACAGGCAATCACTTCTCACATGTCTACTGTGGGAAATGTAAAGTCCATCTTTGCCTGAACAAGGACAGAAACTGTTTTTTTGCCTACCACAAGGCGAAATAAAAAGTTTGTAAAAAGGTTCCTGTTTTTTTTAAAAAAAGAACCAAACCAACTGAAATGTTCCAAATGCAATGAACAATATCTGTTTGTGTTTCTAAAATAAACATTGTTGTGATCAATAAATTGCCATAAATGCCTGATGAATCCAATATGATACAAAAAAATATCATATATGTAAATGATATTTTTTTATTTTTTTTGTATTTTGTCAAAGGGTCCAATAAACACTTCAATTTAAAAAAATTAGAATTTTCTGGCTATTATTTGATGTGTCAGGCTTCACGGAAGGCTGGCTGCACAAGGGAGGTGAGTCCTGAAACGCTGTTACAGTCGCCACGGAAACCCGCGGTACAATTTCCTAAAATCTGCAACGAGAAATGAGTGTTCTGCAAAATTCTGAAACAATGACTTTTTTTTAAAATGAAAAAGTGAGTCTAAATAAATAAGAAAGTAAGTTAGTTTAAATTCATTTTTTATTCAATCACATTACTAAAATCTGAAGAAAAACATGTTTGCCATATTTTATGGAAATCAAAGAAGAAAAAAAACACATTAAAGCAAAGAGTGCAGTTTTTTAAAAATAACTTGCAGTACTGACTATCGGATGCCTATTTTTTTAGAAATATACATAAAACATAACAATTCTTAAAAAGTTATGGCCAAAACATATTCCTATATTTAATCGCATTAGTAATAATGCATGCCTAGCAGAATAAGATTGCAGTGCTGCACTGGGATTCTCATCAGCACGGGTACATTTTATAAACGCACTCTTTTACAAACGTGTAAAGAATGGCGCTATATAATCTAAGGAAGCTGAATGTGAACTCCTAGCTGGAGCAACGAGACAGGGAGAGAGGGGGCGGGGCAGAGAAGGAGGGGGAGACGCTGCTAGGCAACCGGCTCCTGAACATTCCACTCCGCTGAGCAGAGACCGTTAGGATTTAACCCTTTCAGTCCAAAATTTATTTTCAATCATAAAAAAAATATTTTAAATCTTTTTTCCTAGTCTTATTGCAACTAGAAATGAGACTTAAACTAAATTTAGATTTTAGCACAAATCTTTTATTGTTTTTTTTGTTGTCCACTCCAATGGACATTGGGACTAAACAGCAGGCAAATCAGAAAAACGTCAATGTCAGGGATATGTGTACTTTCTCTTATTCACATGTTGAAAACACATCTTAGAACATCTCAGAACATCTTAGAACATTTCCTGAAATTAAAACATAATAAAAAATACACAAAATAATGCTATTAGAAAAACAAAGATACTATCATAGGCCCTCGGTCTAGAATTTTTACTTGCGGTGAGCAGCCTTGAAACAATTTCTATGTGGCACAAAACACAGGTGCACTTTGCACTTTGTAATTGTATGTAAAAATAATGTGATATCTTGTAACAATTGTAAGTCGCCCTGGATAAGGGCGTCGGCTAAGAAATAAATAATAATATCGCAGGACATGATGTAATAACAAGAGTAGTAGTAATAACAGTTATAATAACAAGGTTATGGCAATGTGGGCAGCAGTGTGGACTAGTGGTTAGGGCTCTGGACTCTTGACCGGAGGGTCGTGGGTTCAATCCCAGGTGGGGGACACTGCTGCTGTATCTTTGAGCAAGGTACTTTACCTAGATTACTCCAGTAAAAACTCAACTGTATAAATGGGTAATTGTATGTAAAAAATAATGTGATATCTTGTAACAATTGTAAGTCGCCCTGGATAAGGGTGTCTGCTAAGAAATAAATAATAATGTAACAATAATAGCAATACTACTACTACTAATAGTGATAATGATGGTGAAAAGGATTTCTGTCTCTCCCACTCTCTTCCTTTATCATTTAGTTTATTTACATGAATACTGGATAAACAAGTAAAAAAACAGGTACAGTAACAAAAAGTAATCAGGATTTTAAAATTATTGGGCACCTCTCATATGTTTTAAATGTTTTACTAAATTAGATTGACTCCTCCCTTACATTTACAACTCTACACTAACCAACTGTATGAAGTCTGGTTGTATCTTCAGCCTCGTCATCACTATTCAAACTCTCTATTTCTGACAAATTTCCTTCTGCCAGAAGTTCCAGGATATCTAAAGCTGTACTTCCTAAGTGTGAAATATTTTTGAACAAATATTATCTTTTTGTATTGTGCTAATACACTGTTTTGAATGTGATAGCAGTTTTTAACAATACTCATAGATTTACTTAGATTTCATCTCTTTGGACCAAACGTCCACTGTAATGGACAACGATTTTTAGAAAAATCTTGTGTAAAAACTTATTTTGGAACTTGGCATATAACACTTGAACTAACAAATATCATGTCTAAATATCATGTTAAATCAAGCAAATGAGTAAATAAATGTCTAGATATACATATAAAACTGTTACAAGTGTTCCTTACTTGGGTGGCTGAGGGGCTGTGCTGCCATGCTGAAGCTCAGTGTGGTGTTACTTGTTCAAATGTCAACTAGTAAGGCAATACTGCCTTCTGATTGGTCCTTTAGCGTCCTTCAGAGTTCACTAATCACCAATCAGAAGCCAGTGATGTAATATGCTATAAAAAAAAGCTCAAACATGTGATGTACATTGTAATGGACACCAGGTCTGAAAGGGTTAAAAATGCGAAAGTTCCGAGCGACGTCAGGCGCTTCGTTTAATTAACACACTGTTGCTGACATTTTAATTTGAAGATAACCATATTTTAAATACTCAAATAGCACTGTATTAATAAATACTTCAGTTCCAGACAGTTTTACAACCAATAAAATAGGTATGTATTTATAATAAGTATATTTGTTATGATATTAAGACTAAACGAATGTGCTACAGTTTGGTGTATAATTTATTTATTTATTAAATGTTGTAGCATTTCTTTTTTTAATATTGTATTGTTTTCACAAAATAACATCCATATATTATCAGTTAATCTGCTAGAGTAATCAAATCACAAATATTACTCGTCAGTAATTCACATAGACACGCTGTGGTAACTTCAAGAAGCTAAAATGTAAATGTGTTAATTAAACGAAGCGCCTGACGCCGCTCGGAACTTTCGCATTTTTAAATCCTAACGGTCTCTGCTCAGCGGAGTGGAATGTTCAGGAGCCGGTTGCCTAGCAGCGTCTCCCCCTCCTTCTCTGCCCCGCCCCCTCTCTCCCTCTCTCGTTGCTCCAGCTAGGAGTTCACATTCAGCTTCCTTATATTATATAGCGCCATTCTTTACTAACTCTTACAAAAGAGCTTATTGGAGGCTTCGTGTTTTTAAGATGGTTCAGGTGCAGTCCGGGCAGACTGACTGGAGCATCATTACAGTATACCGCACTGCGCTCCGCTTTGTGTGGAGGCTGATACACAAAATAATGAACGACTGTTAAAGAAATCACATGGATTGCTTTTTAATGCTAAATATGTATCTGGTATTCTAAGTATTACAATTAATAACTCAGCTATATTCATATTCAGAATGTGATACAGTATTAAGACAGGGTCCAGTATTAGAAATAAATAAACACGCTTTAAGGGCCGGATGAGATCCTCCCAATAGTACTCAAAGAAATGAAAGAAGTTATTTACAAACCGCTAACCAAGATCATGCAACAGTCTCTTGACACAGGGGTTGTACCGACAGACTGGAAAATTGCAAACGCAATACCAATCCACAAAAAGGGAGACAAAACCGAACCAGGTAACCACAGACCAATAAGCCTGACTTCTATTATATGTAAACTTATGGAAACTATAATAAGAGCTAAAATGGAGAATTACCTATACGGTAACAATATCCTGGGAGACAGTCAGCATGGTTTTAGGAAAGGAAGATCGTGTCTAACTAACCTGCTTGATTTTTTTGAAGATGCAACATCGACAATGGATAATTGCAAAGCATACGACATGGTTTATTTAGATTTCCAGAAAGCTTTTGAGAAAGTCCTGCATAAAAGATTAATTCTCAAACTGAACTCAGTAGGGATTCAAGGAAATGCATGCACATGGATTAGGGAGTGGTTAACATGTAGAAAACAGAAAGTACTGATTAGAGGAGAAACCTCAAAATGGAGTGAGGTAACCAGTGGTGTACCACAGGGATCAGTATTAGGTCCTCTGCTATTCCTAATTTACATTAATGATTTCGATTCTGGTATAGTAAGCAAACTTGTTAAATTTGCAGACGACACAAAAATAGGAGGAGTGGCAAACACTGTTGAAGCAGCAAAGGTCATTCAAAATGATCTAGACAGCATTCAGAACTGGGCAGACACATGGCAAATGAAATTTAATAGAGAAATTTAATAGAAGATGAAATCCCCCATTAGTATGGCTTCTCCTTTGCTACACGCATTTCGAATGTCATTGTATAACAGATTATTTTGCTCAGCGTCTGAATTTGGCGGTCTATCGCATGCTCCTATTATTATGCCCTTTGAATTTGTGTCCATTATTCTGACCCATATTGATTCTGTGTTGTTTTCTTTGTCCTGATTTAACACCTCGGCTTGCAGACTATTTCTTATGTATAGCGCTACCCCTCCGCCTCTTCTGTCCTGCCTGTCTTTTCTATACAGTGTGTACCTGTTGTATATGTTAAGGCGAATCTGCTGATGCAAATTAATGCTAATTCTATGTACAGGTGTACATAGAATTAGCATTAATTTGCATCAGTGGTTGATTGTTTAATCTACACAAGTGAATGCAAGTGTATTTGTACTTTACAAGAACGTAACAGATAAGATATCTGAAGGTTAACTGAACTCCTGCTCCTGTGTGTTTCATTAATAACACATCTTAGTTGTAGTACAAAACACAACAGTACCCACTAATTATATTTGTCTCCATCACTCTGATAACCATGTTTCTGTAACACCTATCGCATTGGAGTCTCCATTTTGAAATCATTTTACACAGTGTTTTTTAGTTGGTGCATTTTGCACCGTGGTTAACTAATTTGTGTTTTGTTTTTTTTTTTAAGCGCGGTTTTCCGTTTACAGTAATCTAGGAATTTAGAAAAGACCAGATGTGTTCCATTTTTCATAGGTATGAAAACAAGAACGTTTTACGAGTAACATGCTCGTGAATATTTAGATTTCCAGAAAGCTTTTGACAAAGTCCCGCATAAAAGATTAATTCTCAAACTGAACGCAGTAGGGATTCAAGGAAATACATGCACATGGATTAGGGAGTGGTTAACAGGTAGAAAACAGAAAGTACTGATTAGAGGAGAAACCTCAAAATGGAGCGAGGTAACCAGTGATGTACCACAGGGATCAGTATTAGGTCCTCTGCTATTCCTAATCTACATTAATGATTTAGATTCTGGTATAGTAAGCAAACTTGTTAAATTTGCAGACGACACAAAAATAGGAGGAGTGGCAAACACTGCTGAAGCAGCAAAGGTCATTCAAAATGATCTAGACAGCATTCAGAATTGGGCAGACACATGGCAAATGAAATTTAATAGAGAAAAGTGTAAAGTATTGCATGCGGGCAATAAAAATGTGCATTATAAATATCATATGGGAAATAGTGAAATTGAAGAAGGGAACTATGAAAAAGACCTAGGAGTTTATGTTGACTCAGAAATGTCTTCATCTAGACAATGTGGGGAAGCTATAAAAAAGGCCAACAAGATGCTCGGATATATTGTGAGAAGTGTTGAATTTAAATCGAGGGAAGTAATGTTAAAACTACAATGCATTAGTAAGACCGCACCTAGAATATTGTGTTTAGTTCTGGTCACCTCGTTACAAAAAGGATATTGCTGCTCTAGAAAGAGTGCAAAGAAGAGCAACCAGAATTATCCCGGGTTTAAAAGGCATGTCGTATGCAGACAGGCTAAAAGAATTGAATCTATTCAGTCTTGAACAAAGAAGACTACGCTGCGATCTGATTCAAACATTCAAAATCCTAAAAGGTATAGACAATGTCGACCCAGGGGACTTTTGACCTGAAAAAAGAAACAAGGACCAGGCGTCACAAATGGAGATTAGATAAAGGGGCATTCAGAACAGAAAATAGAAGGCACTTTTTTACACAAAGAATTGTGAGGGTCTGGAACCAACTCCCCAGTAATGTTGTTGAAACTGACACCCTGGGATCCTTCAAGAAGCTGCTTGATGAGATTCTGGGATCAATAAGCTACTAACAACCAAACGAGCAAGATGGACTGAATGGCCTCCTCTCGTTTGGAAACTTTCTTACTGGTTCATGATGCTGAGTAAGTTCAGTGGCCTAGACAACTCCTTGTGCAACTCGTCACCTGACTGAGCCTGGCTCATCACCGTTACAAAACTGCACATCGTTACATTAATTAAAAATTTAAAAAAAAAAAAGAAAAAAAAAAAAAAAAACACCTCACATTCTTTTTCTGATCCTTCCTTCCAGGCTGAGTCACTCCTGGAGAGTAGGAACGGACACAGAGATCAACAAAGAGAGAGAGAGGGGGGGGTGCACTAGAGCTGATCGTCTGCAGAGGAGCGATTCTTTGAGCTCGGGGCTCACAAGGGAGCCGAAATGAGCGATGTTACCGTTGTTAAGGAAGGCTGGCTGCACAAGAGAGGTGAGTCCTGAAACGCTGTTACAGTCGCCACGGAAACCCGCGGTACAATTTCCTAAAATCTGCAACGAGAAATGAGTGTTCTGCAAAATTCTGAAGCAATGACTTTTTTTTAAATGAAAAAGTGAGTCTAAATAAATAAGAAAGTAAGTTAGTTTAAATTCATTTTTTATTCAATCACATTACTAAAATCTGAAGAACAAACATGTTTGCCATATTTTATGGAAATCAAAGAAGAAAAAAAACACATTAAAGCAAAAAACGCATTTTTTTAAAAATAACTTGCAGTACTGACTATCGGATGCCTATTTTTTTAGAAATATACATAAAACATAACAATTCTTAAAAAGTTATGGCCAAAACATATTCCTATATTTAATCGCATTAGTAATAATGCTTGCCTAGCAGAATAAGATTGCAGTGCTGCACTGGGATTCTCATCAGCACGGGTACATTTTATAAACGCACTCTTTTACAAACGTGTACGAGGCTTGGAGTATTTTTGTACAGATGTAACGGGGTATTTTTAGAAACATGTGCGGTTCAACAAACTGTTGTAATTCTAAAACGCAACCACAAATCAGCACTGGAAATAGTTTAGAAACTGTGACAAGCGCTTGGAAACAGTGACCGGCGACACTGATTGGTTGATAAACTAGCTTTTTCGTTTCTTTGACCAAGGCCACAGTGTGAAAGTGCTGCCATCACACACCAAGGCCAACAAGATGCTCGGATATATTGTGAGAGGTGTTGAATTTAAATCAAGGGAAGTAATGAAGTAATGTTAAAACTTTACAATGCATTAGTAATACCTCAACTAGAATATTGTGTTCAGTTTTGGTCACCTCGTTACAAAAAGGATATTGCTGCTCTAGAAAGAGTGCAAAGAAGAGCAACCAGAATTATCCCGGGTTTAAAAGGCATGTCGTATGCAGACAGGCTAATAGAATTGAATCTATTCAGTCTTGAACAAAGAAGACTACGCGGTGATCTGATTCAAACATTCAAAATCCTAAAAGGTATTGACAATGTTGACCCAGGGGACTTTTTTGACCTGAAAAAAGAAATAAGGACCAGGGGTCACAAATGGAGATAGATAAAGGGGCATTCAGAACAGAAAATAGGAGGCACTTTTTTACACATAGAATTGTGAGGGTCTGGAACCAACTCCCCAGTAATGTTGAAGCTGACACCCTGGGATCCTTCAAGAAGCTGCTTGATGAGATTCTGGGATCAATAAACTACTAAGAACCAAATGAGCAAGATTGTCTGAATGGCCTCCTCTCGTTTGTAAACTTTCTTATGTTCTTATGTTTCCTCCAAATATCTCTCCAGCTCAAACTGCTTTTCGTGTGCCATTCTTCTCACTATGTTCTTATGTTCTTGTAAGAAAGTGCAATGGGCCTTTTGCCCTTTACAAAATAGAAAAATAGCTTTCTGGTTCACATTGTCTTTTAAACCCCTTGTGTTCAATGAAATAAAAGATAGACTTGTTTATTGAATCTAGCTGAGAGTGCGGTGATAGCAGCCAGCACAGCAGCGGAGGATGACTCGGGTTCATTAGGTTTAGTCAATTTCCGAACATGGGCTCCTTTGGACGGTGTCATAGGTGTGGAATCGCTCGCCTCGTCAAGGCTCCGTTTATCACTGCCGCTCGCCGTGAGATCCATAGCCATAGCAGACTCATGCTCCGCTGGAGATGTGGATCTAGTACTTTCCGTGGGCTCGTTCTAAACTTCTTGGTTCCATCTCTGTTTCATTTTCTTTGTTTGACATGGTTAGACTGTCGATTTCAACTGTTTAGTGGGGGTTAAAAGAACTAATAAATTCTGTTCAGACTATGTGCAGCCGCTCAGTCCCCCATCGTGCTGGAAGTCAGGTCTAAGGCTGTGTTCATGAATATATCACTGAACAAAAATATAAACGCAACATGCAACAATTTCAAAGATTTTACTGATTTACAGTTCATATAAGGAAATCAGTCAATTGAAATAAATTCATTAGGCCCTAATCTATGGATTTCACGACTGGGAATACAGATATGCATCTTTTGGTCACAGATACTTGTATCATCAATAGAGCCCCTGAGCACCTGTATCATTAATAGAGCCCCCAAGTCCCTGTATCAATAGAGCCCCTGAGCCTCTGTATCATTAATAGAGCCCCAAGTCCCTGTATCATTAATAGAGCCCCTGAGTCCCTGTATCATTAATAGAGTCCCTGAGTCCCTGTATCATTAATAGAGCCCCTGTGTCCCTGTATCATTAATAGAGTCCCTGAGTCCCTGTATCATTAATAGAGTCCCTGCATCTGTATCAATAGAGCCCCTGAGTCCCTGCATCTGTATTAATAGAGCCCCTGAGTCCCTGTATCATTAATAGAGCCCCTGAATCATTAACAGAGCCCTTGTGGCTCCTGCATCATTAATCGAGCCCCAGGGCCCCTGAATCCTTAATGTCTCGTTTTCAATCACTGGATGACGCCCACAGCGCAGAAATTTCCATTAATGAGCAACACAATGAGAATACGTTAAAATGATGTCAAGCTGGTGCATTCGTATATCTCAGAGAAACCGGAGAGGAATGGGAAATTAAAACAAGGTAAAGGCGATCGTCCAAATAAAGTTGAAGCTCTAACGGATAACGACACAGAACGTGTGTACGGTGCTGAAACACGACGTTTAAAAAACAAAACAAAAAAAAAACCCACCCAACTGTACCGCTGAACCTCGTCTTCTTTAATATCAGCATCGTAGGGGTATCCGTGGATTATAAAACATAATAGACGGGCCTCTTCAGTGAGTCACAGGAAAACAATTCCATCTGTGTTTATAAACTTCACCTTCGGTCCCCTTTCCTCTCCTCCCTCTCCCCCTTCACGTCCCCTTCTCTCCCCTCTCTTCTACCCTCACCTCCTTTCTCTCTCTCCCGCCTCTCTCCCCTCCTCTCTCTCTCCCCCATCCCTCTCTCTCCCCCTCCCCTCTCTCTCCCCTCCCCTTTTCCCTCTCCTCTCTCTCTCTCCCCTGTCCCTCTCTCTCCCTCCCCTCCTCTCTATTCTCCTCTCTCCCCTCCCCCTCTCTCTCTCCCTCCCCTCCTCTCTCTTCTCCTCTCCTTTACAATGGGGTGAGGCTGGTAGAATGGGACCACAGTGTGCTAACTATACCCTCAATGATCTTCAATGGCAGACAGACAGACAGCGGCTCTGTTCATAAAGGTACTGAGAGGTAGGATCTGTGAATGAGGGGTCAGGCTGAGAGACAGACGCAGGCTGTTTGCTAAACTCTGCTAATCCCAGACAGATTGCGTTCGTCTGTCGTGTGACGGGGCGATTAAGCAGCTCTGGGGAAACCTAACAGACTGCGGAGAGAAGAGAAAATAGCAGCCTGGACGAAATATTGGAAACACCCGTCAGAGCACTGTCAATAGCACAGCATGGGACTGATTCACCTGCTATAGCACTGTCAATAGCACAGCATGGGACTGATTCACCGGCCATAGCACTGTCAATAGCACAGCATGGGACTGATTCACCTGCCATAGCACTGTCAATAGCACAGCATGGGACTGATTCACCTGCCATAGCACTGTCAATAGCACAGCATGGGACTGATTCACCTGCCATAGCACTGTCAATAGCACAGCATGGGACTGATTCACCTGCTGTAGCACTGTCAATAGCACAGCATGGGACTGATTCACCTGCTATAGCACTGTCAATAGCACAGCATGGGACTGATTCACCTGCCATAGCACTGTCAATAGCACAGCATGGGACTGATTCACCTGCTGTAGCACTGTCAATAGCACAGCATGGGACTGATTCACCTGCTATAGCACTGTCAATAGCACAGCATGGGACTGATTCCCCTGCTATAGCACTGTCAATAGCACAGCATGGGACTGATTCCCCTGCTATAGCACTGTCAATAGCACAGCATGGGACTGATTCACCTGCCATAGCACTGTCAATAGCACAGCATGGGACTGATTCACCTGCCATAGCACTGTCAATAGCACAGCATGGGACTGATTCACCTGCTATAGCACTGTCAATAGCACAGCATGGGACTGATTCACCTGCCATAGCACTGTCAATAGCACAGCATGGGACTGATTCACCTGCCATAGCACTGTCAATAGCACGGCATGGGACTGATTCACCTGCCATAGCACTGTTCAATAGCACAGCATGGGACTGATTCACCTGCCATAGCACTGTCAATAGCACAGCATGGGACTGATTCACCTGCCATAGCACTCTGTCCGTAAATCTGAAAAGGTATTTTATTATTGACAGAAACAGCTATATAAAGTCACCTCTTGTCTAAATCTCAGGTTTCTTTCATGTTTGGTTCACGGTCCAGCTTACCACCTGGCTCCTGACAAAGCCCGCGCCCTGAGAGCCGTCCCCCAGGTGCAGCGCAGCGGTAAGGGGACACCCCGACCAGGAAAGTCCCAGGGTCGGTTTACGGCCTAGCTGAAAAGACCTTTAGAAATGGCAAAAGAAAAGAAAAGGCCTCTTTCTGTTTGAAACAATAAAAGCTGGGAGTCCAAAAAAAACCAAAACCAAAACACAACGTTTATTTATTCATTTATTTATTTATTTATTAAAAAGACCACAGCTGTCCTGGAGTGCATCGATTTTGTAGTTTTGCTGAAAAAAAAAAATTGTTTCGGACACCTATATAATATATATATATATATATATATATATATATATATATATACACACATATATATATACAGACGTGCTCAAATTTGTTGGTACCCCTCCACAAAAAACGAAGAATGCACAATTTTCTCTGAAATAACTTGAAACTGACAAAAGTAATTGGCATCCACCTTTGTTTATTCCATATTTAATAGAAATCAGACTTTGTTTTTGATTTTTTATTCAACATAATATTGTAAATAATAAAACAAATGAAAATGGCATGGACAAAAATGATGGGACCCGCTAAACTAATATTTTGTTGCACAACCTTTAGAGGCAATCACTGCAATCAAACGTTTTCTGTAGCTCTCAATGAGACTTCTGCACCTGTTAACAGGTAGTTTGGCCCACTCTTCCTGAGCAAACTGCTCCAGCTGTCTCAGGTTTGATGGGTGCCTTCTCCAGACTGCAAGTTTCAGCTCTTTCCATAGATGTTCGATAGGATTCAGATCAGGACTCATAGAAGGCCACTTCAGAATAGTCCAATGTTTTGTTCTTATCCATTCTTGGGTGCTTTTAGCTGTGTGTTTTGGGTCATTATCCTGTTGGAGGACCCATGACCTGCGACTTAGACAGAGCTTTCTGACACTGGGCAGGACGTTTCGCTCCAGAATGCCTTGATAGTCTTGAGATTTCATTGTGCCCTGCACAGATTCAAGGCACCCTGTGCCAGGCGCAGCAAAGCAGCCCCAAAACATAACCGAGCCTCCTCCATGTTTCACTGTAGGTATGGTGTTCTTTTCTTTGAAAGCTTCATTTTTTCGTCTGTGAACATAGAGCTGATGTGACTTGCCAAA
This sequence comes from Acipenser ruthenus, assembly GCF_902713425.1. NCBI lineage: Eukaryota > Metazoa > Chordata > Actinopteri > Acipenseriformes > Acipenseridae > Acipenser > Acipenser ruthenus. The sequence continues at coordinate 14,312 of NW_026708603.1, forward strand.
AAGCTCCAGTTTTGACTCATCTGTCCAAAGGACATTCTCCCAGAAGGATTGTGGCTTGTCAATATGCATTTTAGCAAATTCCAGTCTGGCTTTTTTATGTTTTTCTGTCAAAAGTAGAGTCCTCCTGGGTCTTCTTCCATGGAGCCCACTTTTGCTCAAAAAGCGACGGATGATGCGATCAGAAACTGACGTACCTTCACCTTGGAGTTCAGCTTGTATCTCTTTGGCAGTTATCCTTGGTTCTTTTTCTACCATTCGCACTATCCTTCTGTTCAATCTGGGGTCGATTTTCCTCTTGCGGCCGCACCCAGGGAGGTTGCCTACAGTTCCATGGACCTTAAACTTCTTAATAATATTTGCAACTGTTGTCACAGGAACATCAAGCTGCTTGGAGATGGTCTTGTAGCCTTTACCTTTACCATGCTTGTCTATTATTTTCTTTCTGATCTCCTCAGACAACTCTCGCCTTTGCTTTCTCTGGTCCATGTTCAGTGTGGTGCACACAATGATACCAAACAGCACAGTGACTACTTTTCTCCATTTAAATAGGCTGAATGACTGATTACAAGATTGGAGACATGTGTGATACTAATTAAAGAAACTAATTAGTTTGAAATATCACTATAATCCAATTATTTATTATCTTTTCTAAGGGGTACCAACAAATGTGTCCAGGCCATTTTAGAATATCTTTGTAGAATGAGCAATAATTCATCTCTTTTCACAGCTTCTTTGCTTTATTCTATGACATACCAAAGGCATGCAAGTATACATGATAAAATAGCTTTTAATTTCATCACTTTTCAGGAGGAATGAAGCATTATTTCAATGAGCTGTAAGGGTACCAACAAATTTGAGCACGTCTGTATATATATATATATATATATATATATATTTCTCTCTCCCCTATTCAAAAAAGCCGCACACGGCAGAGTTCAGACACACGGTACACAGACACACTGACACACACACACACACACACCCTGACACACACACACACACACACTGACACACACACACACACACCCTGACACACACACACACACACACTGACACACACACACTGACACACACACACCCTGACACACACCCTGACACACACACACACACACACACACCCTGACACACACACACTGACACACACACACACACCCTGACACACACACACACACACATACACACTGACACACACACACACACACCCTGACATACACACACACACACACACACCCTGACACACACACACACATACACACACACTGACACACACACACACAGACAGGCCGACACAGACACAGACACACACTGACACACACACACACACACACTGACACACATACACACTGACACACACACATACACACACACTGACACACACACACACACACCCTGACACACACACACACTGACACACACATACACACACACTGACACACACACACACAGACAGGCAGACACAGACACAGACACACACTGACACACACACACACACCCTGACACACACACACACTGACACACACACACACACACCCTGACACACACACACACACTGACACACACACACTGACACACACACACACACAGACACACACACACACTGACACACACACACACACACTGACCCACACGCACAGACAGGCAGACACACACACACACAGACACACACAGACACACACAGACAGACACTGAGACACAAACACACAGACAGACAGACAGACACTGATACACACACACACACAGAGTCAGGCAGACACACATACACACTGAGACACAGACACTGAGACACAGACAGACACAGACAGACACACACACTGACACACACACACGACAGAGACACACACTGACACACACACAGACACACACACTCACACTGACACACACACACACACTGACACACAAACACACACTGACACACACACTCACACACACACACACATACACAGACACACACACACTCACACACACACACACACACACACTGACACACACACACACAGACAGGCAGACACAGACACAGACACACACTGACACACACACACACACACTCTGACACACACACACACTGACACACACACACACACACTGACACACACACACACACACCCTGACACACACACACACACTGACACACACACTGACCCACACGCACACACACACACATACACACACACTGACACTCACACACAGACAGGCAGACACACACACACACACACAGACACACACACACACAGACAGACACTGAGACACAAACACACAGACAGACAGACACTGATACACACACACACAGAGACAGGCAGACACACAGACATACATACACACTGAGACACAGACACTGAGACACAGACAGACACAGACAGACACACACACTGACACACACACACTGACAGAGACACACACACTGACACACACACACACACTGACACACACACTCACACACACACACACACACTGACACACAGACACACACACACACACACAGACACACACACACACACACACACACACACACACACACACAGACAGGCAGACACACACACACACACACAGACAGACACTGAGACAAACACACACAGAGACAGGTAGACACACACAGACAGACAGACAGACACTGAGACACACACAGAGACAGGCAGACACACACACACAGACACACATACACACTGAGACACAGACAGACACAGACACACACACACACTGACACACACACACACATACACACACAGACAGGTAGACACACACACACACAGAGACACAAACACAGACACAGACACTAATACACACACACACACACAGAGACAGGCAGACACACACAGACAGACACAGACAGACACTGAGACACACACAGAGACAGGCAGACACACACACACAGACACACATACACACTGAGACACACACACTGAGACACAGACAGACACAGACACACACACACACTGAGACACACACACTGAGAAACACACAGACACACACACACACACACACACACACAGTGGGCTATCAACCCCCACTTCTCTCGCTCTCAAATGCTTTTTAAGTGATGTATGTCCACCCTCTTGTGGTCAGAACGTGGTACTGCAGGTCCCACTTTGTTCAGTTACAATTAGTTACCATGACGCTGCAGTAATTACAATTCAAATTACAATTACACTAAAACATAAACAGCTTCCCACGTTATTAACACGATGTACTGTGTTCATTCTAAATAACACAGCGATAATAACTACTGCTGCAAATACACACACACATACTAGAGAACTTTGTTATTGTTTCAAACAAATAACGTGGGCACCGAAAGTGGTTGAAAATACTAAAAAAGAACAGTGTAATTGAACTGTAATTTATCCAGTTACAATTACAGCTTCAATTAAGCAAGTGCGCCGCGCTTCAGCTTTTAAATGACCCCGTAAATGCAATTAACGACCAAACTGCACAGTGCCAATTGCGACGGACCCGAGGTCCTGTCTGGCGAGCCTGATCCGAACAGCGGTGACGATTCTGCAAGATTCTGGAAGGTTTGTCGCCCTCGTGTGGTGGAACACGTGTACCGCAGCGTGAGGCAACGCAGTGGAAATGCAAATAAATCAAATACATTGAATCTGCGACAGAGAGACTTTGAAACGCAGCAGGACCGGCGAAAGCCTAAACAAATCAATTCAAACGCAACAGAGGAAATTTTATTCTGAAAACGGGAACATATCCTGCAAAAGAACCACGCCGCTGGAAAACGAGGCAGCCATTTATTTACAGACGCATTTGATTTGTTTTGATATAAAAAAAAAAAGCGCAAAACTCTTGAAAAGCGGGAACGGTTTTTGGTCAATAGCACAGCATGGGACTGATTCACCTGCTGTAGCACTGTCAATAGCACAGCATGGGACTGATTCACCTGCCATAGCACTGTCAATAGCACAGCATGGGACTGATTCACCTGCCGTAGCACTGTCAATAGCACAGCATGGGACTGATTCACCTGCCATAGCACTGTCAATAGCACAGCATGGGACTGATTCACCTGCCGTAGCACTGTCAATAGCACAGCATTGGACTGATTCACCTGCCATAGCACTGTCAATAGCACAGCATGGGACTGATTCACCTGCTATAGCACTGTCAATAGCACAGCATGGGACTGATTCACCTGCCATAGCACTGTCAATAGCACAGCATGGGACTGATTCACCGGCCATAGCACTGTCAATAGCACAGCATGGGACTGATTCACCTGCCGTAGCACTGTCAATAGCACAGCATTGGACTGATTCACCTGCCGTAGCACTGTCAATAGCACAGCATGGGACTGATTCACCTGCTATAGCACTGTCAATAGCACAGCATGGGACTGATTCACCTGCCATAGCACTGTCAATAGCACAGCATGGGACTGATTCACCTGCCATAGCACTGTCAATAGCACAGCATGGGACTGATTCACCTGCCATAGCACTGTCAATAGCACAGCATGGGACTGATTCACCTGCCATAGCACTGTCAATAGCACAGCATGGGACTGATTCACCTGCCATAGCACTGTCAATAGCACAGCATGGGACTGATTCACCTGCCATAGCACTGTCAATAGCACAGCATGGGACTGATTCACCTGCCATAGCACTGTCAATAGCACAGCATGGGACTGATTCACCTGCCATAGCACTGTCAATAGCACAGCATGGGACTGATTCACCTGCTATAGCACTGTCAATAGCACAGCATGGGACTGATTCACCTGCCATAGCACTGTCAATAGCACAGCATGGGACTGATTCACCTGCCATAGCACTGTGAATAGCACAGCATGGGACTGATTCACCTGCCATAGCACTGTCAATAGCACAGCATGGGACTGATTCACCTGCCATAGCACTGTCAATAGCACAGCATGGGACTGATTCACCTGCCATAGCACTGTCAATAGCACAGCATGGGACTGATTCACCTGCCATAGCACTGTGAATAGCACAGCATGGGACTGATTCACCTGCCATAGCACTGTCAATAGCACAGCATGGGACTGATTCACCTGCCATAGCACTGTCAATAGCACAGCATGGGACTGATTCACCTGCCATAGCACTGTCAATAGCACAGCATGGGACTGATTCACCTGCCATAGCACTCTGTCCGTAAATCTGAAAAGGTATTTTATTATTGACAGAAACAGCTATATAAAGTCACCTCTTGTCTAAATCTCAGGTTTCTTTCATGTTTGGTTCACGGTCCAGCTTACCACCTGGCTCCTGACAAAGCCCGCGCCCTGAGAGCCGTCCCCCAGGTGCAGCGCAGCGGTAAGGGGACACCCCGACCAGGAAAGTCCCAGGGTCGGTTTACGGCCTAGCTGAAAAGACCTTTAGAAATGGCAAAAGAAAAGAAAAGGCCTCTTTCTGTTTGAAACAATAAAAGCTGGGAGTCCAAAAAAAACCAAAAACAAAACACAACGTTTATTTATTCATTTATTTATTTATTTATTAAAAAGACCACAGCTGTCCTGGAGTGCATCGATTTTGTAGTTTTGCTGAAAAAAAAAAATTGTTTCGGACACCTATATAATATATATATATATATATATATATATATACACACATATATATATACAGACGTGCTCAAATTTGTTGGTACCCCTCCACAAAAAACGAAGAATGCACAATTTTCTCTGAAATAACTTGAAACTGACAAAAGTAATTGGCATCCACCTTTGTTTATTCCATATTTAATAGAAATCAGACTTTGTTTTTGATTTTTTATTCAACATAATATTGTAAATAATAAAACAAATGAAAATGGCATGGACAAAAATGATGGGACCGCTAACCTAATATTTTGTTGCACAACCTTTAGAGGCAATCACTGCAATCAAACGTTTTCTGTAGCTCTCAATGAGACTTCTGCACCTGTTAACAGGTAGTTTGGCCCACTCTTCCTGAGCAAACTGCTCCAGCTGTCTCAGGTTTGATGGGTGCCTTCTCCAGACTGCAAGTTTCAGCTCTTTCCATAGATGTTCGATAGGATTCAGATCAGGACTCATAGAAGGCCACTTCAGAATAGTCCAATGTTTTGTTCTTATCCATTCTTGGGTGCTTTTAGCTGTGTGTTTTGGGTCATTATCCTGTTGGAGGACCCATGACCTGCGACTGAGACAGAGCTTTCTGACACTGGGCAGTACGTTTCGCTCTAGAATGCCTTGATAGTCTTGAGATTTCATTGTGCCCTGCACAGATTCAAGGCACCCTGTGCCAGGCGCAGCAAAGCAGCCCCAAAACATAACCGAGCCTCCTCCATGTTTCACTGTAGGTATGGTGTTCTTTTCTTTGAAAGCTTCATTTTTTCGTCTGTGAACATAGAGCTGATGTGACTTGCCAAAAAGCTCCAGTTTTGACTCATCTGTCCAAAGGACATTCTCCCAGAAGGATTGTGGCTTGTCAATATGCATTTTAGCAAATTCCAGTCTGGCTTTTTTATGTTTTTCTGTCAAAAGTAGAGTCCTCCTGGGTCTTCTTCCATGGAGCCCACTTTCGCTCAAAAAGCGACGGATGATGCGATCAGAAACTGACGTACCTTCACCTTGGAGTTCAGCTTGTATCTCTTTGGCAGTTATCCTTGGTTCTTTTTCTACCATTCGCACTATCCTTCTGTTCAATCTGGGGTCGATTTTCCTCTTGCGGCCGCGCCCAGGGAGGTTGCCTACAGTTCCATGGACCTTAAACTTCTTAATAATATTTGCAACTGTTGTCACAGGAACATCAAGCTGCTTGGAGATGGTCTTGTAGCCTTTACCTTTACCATGCTTGTCTATTATTTTCTTTCTGATCTCCTCAGACAACTCTCGCCTTTGCTTTCTCTGGTCCATGTTCAGTGTGGTGCATACAATGATACCAAACAGCACAGTGACTACTTTTCTCCATTTAAATAGGCTGAATGACTGATTACAAGATTGGAGACATGTGTGATACTAATTAAAGAAACTAATTAGTTTGAAATATCACTATAATCCAATTATTTATTATCTTTTCTAAGGGGTACCAACAAATGTGTCCAGGCCATTTTAGAATATCTTTGTAGAATGAGCAATAATTCATCTCTTTTCACAGCTTCTTTGCTTTATTCTATGACATACCAAAGGCATGCAAGTATACATGATAAAATAGCTTTTAATTTCATCACTTTTCAGGAGGAATGAAGCATTATTTCAATGAGCTGTACGGGTACCAACAAATTTGAGCACGTCTGTATATATATATATATATATATATATATATATATATATATATATATATATATATATATATATATATTTCTCTCCCCTATTCAAAAAAGCCGCACACGGCAGAGTTCAGACACACGGTACACAGACACACTGACACACACACACACACACACACCCTGACACACACACACACACACACTGACACACACACACACACACCCTGACACACACACACACACACACTGACACACACACACACACACTGACACACACACACACACTGACACACACACACCCTGACACACACCCTGACACACACACACACACACACACACCCTGACACACACACACACACACTGACACACACACACACACCCTGACACACACACACACACACACTGACACACACACACACACCCTGACACACACACACACACTGACACACACACACACACACCCTGACACACACACACACACACACTGACACACACACACACACACTGACACACACACACACACTGACACACACACACACACACCCTGACACACACACACACACACACTGACACACACACACACACACTGACACACACACACACACACACCCTGACACACACACACACACACACTGACACACACACACACACACTGACACACACACACACACTGACACACACACACCCTGACACACACCCTGAGACACACACACACACACACACCCTGACACACACACACACACACTGACACACACACACACACCCTGACACACACACACACACACACTCACACACACACACACACACACTGACACACACACACACAGACAGGCAGACACAGACACAGACACACACTGACACACACACACACACACTGACACACACACACACACACACACTGACACACACACACACACACCCTGACACACACACACACTGACACACACATACACACACACTGACACACACACACACAGACAGGCAGACACAGACAC
>NW_026708603.1:35000-40000 GCF_902713425.1 Acipenser ruthenus
ACACACAAGGACAGAAACACACACACTGACACACACACACACACACACTGACACACACACACACACTGACACATACACACAGACACACACAGACACACACACACACTGACACACACACACACTGACACACACACACACACACTGACACACACACACACAGACACACACGCACACACACACACACATACACTCACACTGACACACACACACACAGACCGGCAGACACACACACACTCACACACACACACACAGACACACACACACACAGACAGGCAGACACACACACACACACACAGACACTGAGACACAAACACACACACAGACAGACAGACACTGATACACACACACACACACAGACAGACACTGAGACACAAACACACACACAGACAGACAGACACTGATACACACACACACACACAGACAGGCAGACACACACACAGACACGCATACACACTGAGACACACACACTGAGACACAGACAGACACAGACACACACACACACTGAGACACACACACTGAGAAACACACAGACACACACACACAAAGACAGAAACACACACTGACACAGACACACACACTGACACACACACACACACACTGACACACACACACTGACACACACACACACTGACACACACACACTGACACACACACACAATGACACACACACACTGACACACACACACACACACTGACACACAGACACACACACACTATGACACACAGACACACAGACACACACACACTGACACACACACACTGACACACACACACAGACAGGCAGACACACTGACACACACACACTGACACACACACACAGACAGGCAGACACAGACACACACACTCACACACACACACAGACACAGACACACACACACACACACACACACAGACACACACACAGACAGGCAGACACACATACACAGACACACATACACACTGAGACACACAGACTGAGACACAGACAGACACAGACAGACACACACACACAGACAGACACACACAAACACACACACACTGACCCACACGCGCACACACACACACACACACACATACACACAGACAGGCAGACACACACACACACAGACAGACACTGAGACACAAACACACACACAGACAGACAGACACTGATACACACACACACAGAGACAGGCAGACACACACACACAGACACACATACACACTGAGACACACACACTGAGACACAGACAGACACACACACACACTGAGAAACACACAGACACACACACACACAAGGACAGAAACACACACACTGACACACACTGTGGCAAAGTGCCCCGCCCCTGTGTGCATTTGTGTGTTCTGTGTATGTATGTATGCGTGCGTATGTTAATGTTGGTGTATAGATTGGTACACGGGATATAAACGGGTCTGTGTTTCACGTGTATTTAAAGTGTAGATTTGTATTTAGGCACGAGGAGAGCACAAATCACTTCACGTGCTGGTTAAATGTAATATGTGAGCACGGGGTTGCACAGAATTAATTCACGTGCTGGGATTCAAGTGAATAATTAATTAGTAATTGAATCCCAGCACAACAGTATAAATAGGCACATTTTTAGTCAGTCAGGGTTGGTGTTCAGTGAGTGGAGAACGGGATTGGAGACGGAGGTAATAATAATAAGAAGAAGAATAGTTAAGTGTTTTCACTCACCGTGTTTGGTCGTCTGTCTGTCCTGCACCGTCTGTTTAGTGTTTAGTCGTTTTGTATGTCTATTTATTTTGGCTATAGTGCCGTGTCCAGTGTTTTTGTCTGTTCCAACCTTTTATTTTCTGTTCTGTTTATTAAATGCTGAACGCGATCACGCGTTCAGCCTCACCAAAACCCCATCTCTCTGTCGTTTGTGTTCCTGTTTCTGGTCTGACGCCACCCACTCCGGCCGTCTTTGTGACACGTGGTGTCTTCGTGGGATAGCCGCGCCTCCAAGCGTCAGACCAGGAGGGGTCTGGATTTAAAAAAAAAAAAAAAAAAAAAAAAAAAAAAAAGTCAATGGCAGAAGACGCCATCAAACTGCGGGGCTGGTTGCTGGAAAATGCTGGGCTGGAGGCCCAGTCTCTGCCCATAGTCGTCCGGGCCCTGTGGATGATGGACAGTGAGAGATGGGAGGCATATCAGGAGGAACACACCCCAAACACCTTGGAGGAAGGTGTGGAGTTTGTCCTCAGCTACCTGGAGGCAACCATAAATGGAACAGCAGCCCAGGTAGCAGGACCACCAGCAGAGGAGTACCTGCTGTCCCCATCTCCACCAGCAGAGGGTGAGTACCTGCTGTCCCCATCTCCACCAGCAGAGGGTGAGTACCTGCTGTCCCCATCTCCACCAGCAGAGGGTGAATGCCTGCTGGTTTTGCCTCCACAGCCCAAATGGGAGGAGCCTGAGCATCCACAGCCCAAATGGGAGGAGCCCAAGCGGAAGGAGCCCGAATGTCCTACGTCTGAGTGGGAGGAGCCCGAACGTCCTACGCCTGAGTGGGAGGAGCCCGAACGTCCTACGTCTGAGTGGGAGGAGCCCGAACGTCCTACGCCTGAGTGGGGGGAGCCCGAACGTCCACAGCCCAACAGGGAGGAGTCGGTGCGTCCACAGCCCAACAGGGAGGAGTCGGTGCGTCCACAGCCCAACAGGGAGGAGTCGGGGCGTCCACAGCCCAAAAGGGAGGAGTCGGTGCGTCCACAGCCCGAAGAGAGGGAAGTCGGGGCTTCCACAGCCCTAGGACCCAAGCTGCCAGCAGAGGGTGAATACCTGCTGGTCCCACCTCCACCAGCAGAGGGTGAATGCCTGCTGGTTCCACCTCCACCGCAGTGGGAGGACTGCTTGCCCCTCCCACCTCCACCAGCAGAGGGTGAATACCTGCTGGTTCCACCTCCACCAGGAGCAGAGGAGCTGGAGCTGCCTCTGCCTCCACCACCGCCAGGAGCAGAGGAGCTGGAGCTGCCTCTGCCTCCACCACCTCCAGGAGCAGAGGAGCAGGAGCTGCCTCTGCCTCCGCCACCACCACCGCAAGGAGCAGAGGAGCTGGAGCTGCCTCTGCCTCCACCACCGCCAGGAGCAGAGGAGCTGGAGCTGCCTCTGCCTCCACCACCGCCAGGAGCAGAGGAGCTGGAGCTGCCTCTGCCTCCACCACCGCCAGGAGCAGAGGAGCTGGAGCTGCCTCTGCCTCCACCACCGCCAGGAGCAGAGGAGCTGGAGCTACCTCTGCCTCCACCACCGCCAGGAGCAGAGGAGCTGGAGCTGCCTCTGCCTCCGCCACCGCCCGGAGCAGAGGAGCAGGAGCTGCCTCTGCTGCCCGTACCTCCGCAGGGAGTACGGTGGCCGGAGCCCCAGAAAGGGGAGCTGCCGGCCACGAAGAAGGGGGAGGAGGTCTGGAGATCACCAACCCCAGCAGCAGTTTCGCTGCCGGAGATCGTGGGGGAGGTCAGGAGACCTGCTCCCACTGCAGCAGTTTCGCTGCCGGAGATCGTGGGGGAGGTCCGGAGACCTGCTCCCACTGCAGCAGTTTCGCTGCCGGAGATCGTGGGGGAGGTCCGGAGACCTGCTCCCACTGCAGCAGTTTCGCTGCCGGAGATCGTGGGGGAGGTCCGGAGACCTGCTCCCACTGCAGCTTCTTCGCTGCCGGCAGTACTGAGGTCGGAGCCCCACCAAAGGGAGCTACCGGCTACAAAGACAGGGGGAGAGGTCAGGAGACCACTTTCCCCAGCAGCAGTTTCGCTGCAGGAGTTCTTGTGGCCGGAGCCCCACAGGAGGGAGCTGCCGGCTATGAAGAAGGGGGAGGTCGGGGGACCACCTGCCCCCGCAGCTTTTTCGCTGCAGGACGGGACCAGCATGCTGTCAGCCGTGCCACTACCGGCAGGGGAGCTGACAGCATTTCCAGCCATGGGCCCACTGAAGCCTCCCTTCCCAGCCCGAGACTTTGGCCTGGACTGCTGGGTATTTAAGGGGGGAGGTGGCCGTTGAGGCCATGTGTGCTGCGCACAAGGGGGGGTATATGTGGCAAAGTGCCCCGCCCCTGTGTGCATTTGTGTGTTCTGTGTATGTATGTATGCGTGCGTATGTTAATGTTGGTGTATAGATTGGTACACGGGATATAAACGGGTCTGTGTTTCACGTGTATTTAAAGTGTAGATTTGTATTTAGGCACGAGGAGAGCACAAATCACTTCACGTGCTGGTTAAATGTAATATGTGAGCACGGGGTTGCACAGAATTAATTCACGTGCTGGGATTCAAGTGAATAATTAATTAGTAATTGAATCCCAGCACAACAGTATAAATAGGCACATTTTTAGTCAGTCAGGGTTGGTGTTCAGTGAGTGGAGAACGGGATTGGAGACGGAGGTAATAATAATAAGAAGAAGAATAGTTAAGTGTTTTCACTCACCGTGTTTGGTCGTCTGTCTGTCCTGCACCGTCTGTTTAGTGTTTAGTCGTTTTGTATGTCTATTTATTTTGGCTATAGTGCCGTGTCCAGTGTTTTTGTCTGTTCCAACCTTTTATTTTCTGTTCTGTTTATTAAATGCTGAACGCGATCACGCGTTCAGCCTCACCAAAACCCCATCTCTCTGTCGTTTGTGTTCCTGTTTCTGGTCTGACGCCACCCACTCCGGCCGTCTTTGTGACACACACACACACTGACACACACACACACACACTGACACACACACACACTGACACACACACACACACACTGACACACACACACAGACACACACACTGACACACACAGACACACACACACACTGACACACACACACACTGACACACACACACACACACTGACACACACACACACTGACACACACACAGACACACACGCACACACACACATACACACACACTGACACACACACACACAGACAGGCAGACACACACACACACACAGACAGACAGACACTGAGACACAAACACACACAGACAGACAGACACTGATACACACACACACACACAGAGATAGGCAGACACACACACACAGACACACAGACTGA
>NW_026708604.1:0-43507 GCF_902713425.1 Acipenser ruthenus
TAGATTCTGCCAAAGTGCATTATGGGTATGCAAATATGATCCAACCCTGCAGCGCGGTTTCCACCCAACAGTATTGCTCAACCCCAAGGTATTCGTTTTCCGTTTCTATTTTTTTGTCCCTCTCTATTTTAGCCGGTTTCAAGGATTTCCGCCCCGTACAGAGGATCGCCTTCAAAAAGAAGACGAGCGTTCCCACTCCAGCGCCGTGTTGGTGTCACTTACACTCCCAACTTCTGCTGTCTGAAGGAAACCCGACTCCACGGAGCCGACTAGACTCAGCAGAAAGACGAACTGAATGTAGAACCACCTTCAAGGTACGTTTATGCAAATATTCTGTCAAAATTAAAACGCGTTATTTAATAGTACATATACTGAGCATCACAAGAAACTGATCAGTATTATTACACATTTCATTCGAAAAAAAACAAACAAAAAACGAGGTATATGATGGACATGATGACAAAATGCCTGCTGCTCAGCAAAGGTGGCCACACGCTAGTACTACTAGCCTGTGAATTTCACAGTACCCCCTGTCCCCCCATAACCATACAGTACAATGTCAATTGTTAAACAGCACATTACAATCTTACTGCACCTGCTGTAAAACAGAATGTGTCATTCTAGTGAATTGTATCTAAAGTTTCTTTCGATGCTCAGTATATATCACGATTCTAAAGCAGATACAAATAAACCCAATGAGAAGGGTCCGTGTACATTCCGGCTAATCGTTTTTGCATTCTAAATCGGAAATCAGAAAACCAGAAAACGACTTTTTCTATTTCGGTTTTTCATAAAAACAAAAATCGACCCGTTTTTCATTTTCCAATTTCTGAGTTTAAATACAAAAACTGATTCAGGCTTGTTTCCCATTTTTCATATTGCTTTAACGAAGTATTCGAAATGGAATGATCTGTAATACAAAATTAAATAATAGACAATTAAAAAAAAAAAAAGTACTAATGCGTGCTCTACTCGTATCGAATGTGTCTCGTTGTTATGGCAGCAGTGTAGCGTAGTGTGGTTAGTGCTCTGGACTCTTGATTGGAGGGTCTTGGGTTCAATCCCAGGTGGGGGACACTGCTGCTGTACCCTTGAGCAAGGTACTTTACCAGATTATTCCAGTAAAAACCCAACTGTATACATGGGTAAAATAATGTGATATCTTGTAACAATTGTAAGTCTCCCTGGATAAGGGTGTCTGCTAAGAAATAAATAATAATGCCGTTTTTCTGCATCAGTACATTTATATCTATGGCTGGCGATGCACCCCCCAAATGAAACAAATTGGGTATCCGTGAAAGGGGAGCTCTAAACATACGTGAGCGTCCTGGACAAATGTGCTGTGATAATATAATCCAGTTAAGTTTATAAAGTTAATTTATAAAGCAGGATATAAATATGAAGAACCTTACCTGGATTTTTTTCCCTTTATGTGAAGGCTTATTATTTTTAGTATTATTATAATGCACTGTACCTGAGTGATACAAGGATGATTATTATATTAACTTAGTGTAGCCCTACGGCTGTATTGTAATACAGTACTTTGTAACAACTGCTAAATTAATAAATAAATAATGTTGGTAAACAGAACACTTCCACGACAATAAGCACAGGCGCGAAATTATTACATCGTCATAACAGCGGGACACAGAGAGCTGGCCGTGTCTGACCTTTTTTTAAAGGTCTTGAAGGAGCTACATAATTTTTAAGATATTAAATGTTGTGGAGTGTTTTCATGCTGCAGTGGGGGGTTCTTTTGTAACAGAATACGGAGAAGGGTGGGGGTGAATTCTGTTTACAGTTTTGCACTGTATCGCAGTTCCGTCTTTTGTAAGAGCTGCAAACCGCAGGGAGAGAGGACATGTTAGCATCTTGAGCTTGCCATAGGATCACTAAAGGGGGCTGGCACGCTTGGTTGAATAGGTCTGGCCCTCTTCCGATACGTTAGTATATCTATCATTGTTTAAGTGTGTCCCTGTTAGAGAAGCATTAACATATTTTCTGCGAAGTATTGTCTCTCCAGATATCTGCTTGAATAAAGACTACCTTCTGTATCACCGACTCTTGGAGATTGATTTCATTTTCCGTCCCTGCAGTCTGTTATTTATTTTTGTATTAGATTATTCCATTTCGAATACTTCGTTACTAAAAGCAATATGAAAAATGGGGAAAACAAGTCTGAATCAGTTTTTGTATTTTAAACTCAGAAATTGGAAAATGAAAAACGGGTCGATTTTTGTTTTTATGAAAAACTGAAATAGAAAACGAGTCGTTTTCTGGCTTTCCGATTTCCGATTTAGAATGCAAAAACGATTGGCCGGAATGTACACGGACCGAGAAGCTCTATAACAAAAAAAAAACGCGATGTAGAGCTTAATGCGGTGTAACCTGTACCTTCGATGTTTTAGACTTTTTATTAAACCACTGTTCTATGCTACTGAAATGTCATCAACCACTATTACTATCATAAAGCTCCCAAAATCCTTTTAGATGCTACTCCTAAGTAAATGTCTGGAATTTAGTTTGGGATTGTTTTGCAGTTAGTGATCCGTTCGGCTTTGTGTTTTGCTTACAGATGCTATACAAAAATAAAACCAATAAAACACCTATGCTGCTTTAGTAGCAGCAAAATACAAGGTTGTGTATCAGTGTTTAAGATGTTCGCTAGATTCACATTTATTACATTTGTGTTCTGTTTTATGTCAAGGTTGTGACAGCAGTTGTGAAGGATTCAGAAGACAGTTATTCGAATCTTATCCCACACTGAGTGAGGGTGGTGGATTTTAACTAATGAAGATTTCAGGATCTATGAGAAGCCAGATCTTGGCTGTTATTCCTTGCCCTAATGAGGGGTACTCAGCAAAATATTTAAGGGACCCAGAAACCCAAATTTGGCTCTGTCATTATCTATGTAAGGCCGCTACAAAGAGGTCTTAATATGGATCAGGTAAGAGCTTATTGTTTTTTTCTTTGATTGTTTCTTAGTGCTGGTAAATTCTTATTATTCATCCATCTTCTTTGGTGGGTTTTCAGGGTTCCACATGTTCATTCAGCTGTAGTGTAACATTGCATTTGCAGTGAATGACGTGTCTGCCTGCAATTCATTTAGTAGGTTCCTGGGCTGTCCTTATCCACTGGGCCCCTGATGAAGTGCCTCTTTTGTGAGAAAGACTTTTCCTTCTCAGAAATAAAGTCACAGTGACGGCTGTAGCAGCAGGTATAGTGTTTTTGTTAATGTAATTGGTCATTGTTAAATACAGTACATTAACTATTTTGAAAGGTTTATTTGCAGTAAAATGATGAAATATGCGTATAGTGGTTTTCAGGAAATGTTTATGCTAATGTAGTCTTACAAAAATAAATGTATTGGTCTCGTAAATGTTTTCAAAATGAATAAAAGCTGATTGGCTGTGTTTTGATGTAATATAATTTAAGTCGTGGTTATAATCATTGTTTTGCTGCACTTCATGGATACATATGTCAAGTTCTTATTACCTGTTGTCATATACCAAAGGAACTTTTTGATGAACATTCTCACAGTGATCTGACAATGTGTTGGTCCTGCATATGCTTGTGATCATTTGTCCTTAATTGTCTTTGTTTTGCTGTGTCTTCTTAGTTAATTACTTCATGTGAAACTTATGGTTTAAAATGTATTGTCTTCAAGGCCTTCATTTCAGAGCACAGACAGTAGGTAGTGGAAGGAGTAGGTGAGACTCAGAGTTCAGAGGTGCCCACTGCAACAGTAACTTGTGTGCTGCTGAATTCTGATGAGCTGCTACAGGAGTGTATTCCGGATAGACCAAGTGAAATAATAGACAGCAATAGGGATGCAGGAGTAGACAGGGCAGTCTTCGTTGACAGCAGAGAGACTGAGGACGGTTTGTGAATTAAATTATTTGAATTAATTTTATGTGTTGAATGAAATAAGCTGACACCTTTCTGTTTTTCAATGGGTATGTTTTATTTCTTTTCAGAATGTGAAATCATGGCAAATTTGTTCAGGGAGGCTGTATTGAAGCAGCATGGAACTGCTAAACCACTCCATCTAAGAATGGATTTGCGAGACAGCATGGAGAATAGAGAGAGGGACATTTTGTCATTTTATAAAATGTCCAAAGTAGAATGGGCCTGTCCTTTAAAATGCACACTTGAAGGTATTTGAATGGAATTTTACTCACTCTCTTTATTTTTAAGATTTTAATCATGGTTTCATATTTTAATGTTCTGAGTTTTCCATCGGCGATGCAGCTGTGGGTGAAGGAGTGAACAGGTTCTTTTTCTCCACAATTATATCAAAGCTTCAGTTTGGTTTTCATCGTAACTTGCTTTCTATAAAACAGGGTTTTTAAATGATGTTATTTAGAAATGTCAGTTTATATTAATTTGCTCAAGAATATTACAGATCACAATGTATTTGTAATATTCGTCACGTGCTTGTGGAAAAAATCTATATGCTTTATCGGTCATATTTTTACTTTTTATACATCACCAATCTAACAGAATAAGGATAGACTGTATAGTGGAGGCATCCCATGCGCAATGGTTTTAGTTAATTAACTGGCCAAGGACATCACTGTTCAGGTTATTTATTCTAAGAGTACTACAGAAATCATTGTTTGTTTCCATTATTGTTTAGTCTTGCATCTACACACTGTGCTTTAATGTTTACAATTGTGGAAATAACGCCTAGACAGTATGAACTTAGTGAGCAGTGCATGTTTTGTCATCGTCAGAGTTCAATTTTTTGCAGAAAATAAAATGTGATTTGATTCTTATTTATGTTTGATTTCTTCCCTCCTTAGAAATCACTGACAGAACTTTTAATGTTTGAAGGAGAACTGACCATTTAATTCCTCCACATCTGAGTTCCTTCTCGAGAGTGACATGTTTCACGTTGCTGGGCGAATGATTGGACATTCTTTCCTGCACAGTGGTCCAAGCTTAGCTGGATTGAGTCCCGCAATTATCCATGTGTTGCTTGGAGGTGCACCAGAAACCGCCAATCTGGAGAGTCACGATTGTCCTGATATTGATGTTCACGAAACTGTCAATTAGTAAGTAATGTATGCATAATTTCAATGGCTGAAACTTTATTGTCTGTTCTGTATTCTCTCATTTTCTGTGCCTCTGAAAATTACTAACAAGCACTCTTTTGAACAGAATTGTCCCAAATTCAAGGTTGTAGGCTGGAGACTGAAATGTACTGAAGTGTAAATCACTGATGTAGAGTGGGATGATCTCCGTTCCATGTGAACAACTAAGAATGGAATGTGGAGCTAAGCCCTGATTAAGTTTTCTGGGCTTAAACAACTAATACAAGTGTCTTTCATGACATTAAAATAAAGTCAAGCTATTCTAAGGTTGCATTAGCTAAGGAACTAATGACGTATGATCTAATGCATTAATAATTAACTAATATTGAGTGTGACAGGTTGATTTCTGTGATATCTGCATATATGTAAATGCATACGTTTATATTAATACATTTCTTACTTTGAATATGAACAGTGTTGAAATATCTGCATTACTGTGCTTTGTGTTGTTTTCCATAAGATGGGTGGTTACTGAAGGTGTGTGTATTTGTTTTTATTGTAGAAGGAGTCCAAAGCAGTTCTCAGTGAAGAAGACACAAGCATAATACTGCAATTGGCATTAAGCTGGATCTTCCAGGGATGGCAGAAGAAAATCGGCATTGGCTAATGGACAAACTCCTCCTTCACGCTGTAAGTAGGTTTGTTTCGTGCATATCCATGTTAGGTTTACTCATTGTACTGGTTAGTTTTGTAATTAATTGATAACCTACAGCAGGGGTGGCCAAACCCAGTCATGGAGAGCCCCTATTCAGCAAATGTGTTCAATAAAAGGGAAACTGTTGTGATTGAGGTCTTGAGGGAATTTTTAATTGAAACGATCACTAAAGGACTTCATTTAACAAATTCACCTGCTTTAATTCGTCACATTAAATTCTTCCATGTGTTTTAGACATTGATAATGAAAAGTGACCTATAAAATCCGCTGGATTGGGTTCCTGAGTGGCGCATTCGGTAAAGGCCTCCACTAGGAATGCACGGTGCGCTTTACGACTCTGAGGTTGCTGGTTCGATCCTGTTGTTCCTTTGCCGGCTGGGGATGGGAGTCCACAGGGCTGTTTGACCACCCCTGACCTACAGTTATGCATTTTAAATTGGGTACATCTTTAGTTTGCTTTTTACTCTATGCTACATTCTTCTTATTTGTGGTAGGTTATTGTAAGAACAACTCGACAGGTTTAAACAGCTGAGGAAAGGACTGAAAGAGACATTGGTCTGGCCTCTCCTGAAGGAAAGAAGTGATATTATTCCACTGATGTTTCCAAGGGCCTCTGACACACTATTACACCCCCCAGGTGTGTTACATTTTTATTACATGTTGTTCCCTAATTATGTTTTGAATGCCTGTGGCAGTGTGTTACTGTTCAGTGTTTTGATAATGTGATTTGCTAGTTATATTTCTAATTCTGAAGTTTATATATTTTTTGGTGTAACTGTGAAGCTCATATACTAGTATGTTTTGGTCTACAACATAAAACCCAGCTTGTATAGAGCTTTGAGATGAAGCTTGTTATTGAGCAATTTCAATATTGGAATTGAACAAAAATGGCCAATAAGGTTCAGCAAGAGATCCCAGCCGTGCATTCATTTATCTATTCATTCTTTTTTTCCTCAAGATGATCCTTGAAAGAATCACCTGGCCACACTGAATGTGGCGGAAGATGATGATGATGATGATGATGATGATGATGATGATGATGATGATGACTGTTCTCTTGAGACTAAATGCCGTATCACAGGCTTCTTCAGGACATTCATTGAAACGGTATAATTTAATCTATTAATCATCGCCGTGTATAATTTTATTTTAACCACCCAACTCATTCTTACCTTATACGAGAAGGGACAACTTCTTATTCTTCATCACTCAAAACAGCATTTGCCACCACTTCATATGTAATATTCCTATACAAAGAATACATAAGCTAATGTTCACACTGAAAGGGAATGTAATGAATAAGAATAATCTTGTAGACGAATAACATTTTGATGTCACTACTGTGCTAGTATGATTTTTTTTTTTTACGACTCAGAGCACAAATACAGCCTTCATGTCTTTTATATGCAAGTATTATATGTACATAGGTAGATAATACGTAGCACATTATAATCAACAAAAGTAAAAATATTTGTTACTTTTCAAAAAGCTGACTTGACAGTACTCAAGACCCTGTGAAATTTGAAAAGAGGCATTTATTTATTTTTCACTTTTGTAGCATCACCAGAGCGCTGATTGATCTCCTCAGATTCTGGGTTGGATGGGAGGTCCTCCCGAAGGAGCTGTCTGTTGAGGTCACAGATACCAAACTGCCAAAGCATCCACCTGTTTCGAAACCATTAAATTACCCAGACACGACTTTCACTACTCATCATTTGAGGAGGATCTTCTTTCCTGTATACATACTGTGGACACCGGCTTTGGACTTGTCTAATTTAGAATTCCGCCATGAGAAATCTGTTTGAACTCCTTCAGGGGCCAATTAAAATATACAACATAATTGATTTGACAACTAGAAATATAACATGACAAAGTAAAAAAAAAAACATCCAGGTTAATGTTCTGCTATATTCTTCTTCTTCTTCTTCTTCTTATTATTATTATTTATTTCTTAGCAGATGCCATTATCCAGGGCGACTTACAGTTGTAAACAAAAATACATTTAAGGAATCACAGTACAAGTAATAATACAATTATGTAAATACTAAATGTACTAAGAAAGAAATTCAAATGAACGACTGGCAATTTTATTAGGCCATTTTATTATTTTGATTACAATAAATAATGCACTGATTCTCAAAATGTTTCTTTTTTTGGGGGGGGGGAACAACACTTTTTTTTTCTTTTAAAATACTTGCTTATGTTTGTGAAAACATCTGTTAAATATCAACATAAGCACAGGTACTATTGTCATTTATTTAACAAAGTCAGTGCTATGCAGACTCAGTGACAAAAAATACAGCTGTCCCAAACAATAAAAAACAATCGTCAAATTGGGATGTCTGTTTCTTTATAATTAATTTTTTTTTGCCAATGTTACGTCCATTTCTCACCCAATTTGTTTTACCTGTCACACTAACAAATTACAGGAACTGTTGAAAAAACAACACTAATAATATAAAAATCATGATTTACCTTATATACCTTGGTAATATTGTGAGGTATTAGTACTTGCGATTCGGGCTAAAAAGGAGGGGTGGATACAAGAGAGAGACACGGGAAGTAATGTTAAAACTTTACAATGCATTAGTAAGACCTCACCTAGAATATTGTGTTCAGTTCTGGTCACCTTGTTACAAAAAGGATATTGCTGCTCTAGAAAGAGTGCAAAGAAGAGCAACCAGAATTATCCCGGTTTAAAGGCATGTCGTATGCAGACAGGCTAAAATAATTGAATCTATTCAGTCTTGAACAAAGAAGACTACGCGGCGATCTGATTCAAACATTCAAAAAATGATACCGCCCACTCGCTTTGACGCGTGCGTAACGAAATGTAAAAAGCAGTCGAAAAGGAAATGCAGTGGCAGAAATGTAAAAGCGAAAGCGCACAGTGAAATGCAAGTAGCAGAAAAGGAACTGTCGTAGCAAAAATGTACGTGTGAAAAAGCAAGTGGCAATAGTGAAATAAGTCAATGAATAAATAAATATATAAACAAATAATAAATGAATAAATGTTGAAATACAAAAATCAACAAATAAATAAATACATTTCCATTTATTTATTTTTAATTTGGGCATGGAATATCCTCCATAAAGGAGAACTAAAACGTGAAGCAGAAATGTCGAAAGACGAAAATTAAATGTAAAAAGCAATTGGGAAAAATTCTCAGTTAAGTGGGCATCTATAATTTAAACAATTGTGTAAGGGACATTTCAGTGCTTTTTCTAAAGACAGAGCGAATGTCACTTTCTAAAGACAGAGCTCGGCCGTTGCTTTTTTTTAAATTGCCTGGAATATTTATTATAGTAAAGGCGATACAGCGAATGTCACTTTCTAAGCCCCGTCCCTTTTGATAGATGTATGACCCTACGTTCCGTCCCTTTACATCTTTTGATTGATTTATAACCCAAGCCCCGCACCTATTGATTGATTTATGACCATAAGCCCCACCCCTTTCCACGCCTTTTTAATGGTTTATGATCCTTAGGGCCTGCCCCTTTTCCCACACCCTTGAATGATTTATGACATTTAAGCCTGCACCTTTCCCCATTCTGTTGAGTGATTTATGACCCTTAAGCCACGCCCCTTTCCCCACACCTTTTTGAGTGATTTATGACCATTATGTCCCGCCCCCTTTTTCGACATTAACCGGATATCCGTCAAAAATAGCCCACCCCCTAAAAAGGCATCTGTTGTGCCCTAGTTTACATAGAAAAGAAAAGGAGTGTGTGTGTGTGTATTTTTCTTTTGACCATGTTCGAGTCCCTCCGAAACAATAACCTGGGTTATTGACAAACAGAGAGACCCTAAGCATATTAAAGAGTTTCATCATCAGTAAAAAAATATATATTAAAATATAAATGTAAGGGCAGCTGGCTCTTTGAGAAACCACTACAGATGTAATACTGCTGCCGTCGCAACATGGCGCTGTTGTGCAGATCTGTGCTTAAACTTAATGTATTGAGCTGAAAACTAAACCAAAGGGAGCGGGAAAACAGTGACCGTGTATAACACTGGTACTGGTATGAACAACAGCGCCCATTTATCGTACTAACAGTACATACTGCAATTCTATTATTACACAACAAAAGGAAGCCCCGCCAAAGCAGGGCATCAAAAAATTAGTTGAAACTCATAAATGTTCCTCTCCACGGAAATCTTTAGTAAAATACTCTTTTATTGAGATTTTACATTTTTTTACATTTACACCCATTCGTTTTTTCATTCATTTTACATTTCTTTTAAAGATGACATTCATGCATACAGACATACATTTTGTTTTAAAAGCATTTAAAACACATTTAAAAACACCAAGACAATTGTGCTTTGTACATGGTTAAAACAGACACAGATTAAAATCAACATGAAAAAAACCTGTGCTGTTTTAAAAGTGACTGGAAAAAAAGAACCATCTATAAAAAACCAGTGCTTGTGAGGGCCGGGGAGTGCTCTCTAAAAGTTCAAAAGTGAACATAAAACTATATTACTAAAACAGGGACAGGGGAAAAGGGACAGTGTGTGGAACAGTGAGTTAAAATTCTAAAATTTTAAAACACTTAAAATGTAACTTTTAATAGTTTACATTAAAAATCTTAAAGATACATAAAACAAAACAAAACAAAATCAAATAAAACATTCAACATAAATCAAATAAAAGTCCATAAAACTGAAACAAAAAGACTACATAAAACCAGGGCACCGTTCAAAAACGGTCATGCCAGCTAAAAAGGGCGGAATGCTGGCATGACAAAATAAATAAAAGGCTTAGCGGTGCCCCGTAGTCCCGCTCCTAGGAGCTAGCGGTTCCAGTTTTTTCCTTTATTCCATCTTCACGTCCTGAAGTCCGGCGATCCTCCACTCCGCGCAGGCCTTGTCCTTCCCGAGGGTCCGGATGTCCAGAATTACAAAGTCCTTGATAAGAGTTTGTGCCCTTCTGGTCGTGGTGATAGTGTCTAGCTCCTGCTTGTGATAGACACAGACGTTACGGCCTTCCCACAGGATCTGCTTGACAACATTGATGACACGCCAAACGCACTTAGCTGTGCTGGTATCGATTCCTCCCGCAGGCCCATAGAGCACAGTCTCAGCGGTCATCTTGGCCGTGTCAGCAAACCTGTTTAGGAAGACAGAGACAGAGAGCCAGACACTGCCAGCCACATCACACTCCCAGAAGATATGGGCTGGTGTTTCTCTCTTGCGGCACTTTGCATAGGGGCATGTTTCTACTTGGGCTAGTCCCCTCCTGAACATGAACGCTCGAGTGGGGAGTGCACTGTGGACGGTGTTCCATGCTATATCCTTCTGGACATTACTGAGGCAGCTGTGAGACACATTCTCCCAGATTTTTTGGCTTTGGGTGAGGGAGAAAGTAGCTACTTTTTCAATTTCCTGGGAACCGGCAAGATATTTAGTTACAGCCTTGTATTCCCAGGAGGCCAATTTTGCTTTATCTAAGCCCAATTTATATATAGTGTCCCTTAAGGTTCTATAATACAATGGGGGGTCCCAGGAGTACGGCACGGTGTTATCAATAGTGCAGAGGCCCAAGGCCCTGAGACAGGTGGCAAAATAGAAACGATTCATGTAACATACCTTCCTGTCCAGGGCCTGGATGTTCTTGATAGTTTGCGTGAGCCCCTGCACTCGGGTGAGCTGCACAACGTCCGGGACCCCCTTACCTCCCTTCTTGTCGGCTTTACTCAGGGTGGCTCGCTTTACCCTCTCCATCTTGCTGCCCCAGATAAAGCGGTGGATAATGCGGTCCACCACTTTTTTGGTGGTCCTGTCTGGGGGAAAGATTTTTCCTACATAAGAGAGGATGGGGAACAGTATAGACTTGGTTATTAATACTCTACCCGTCATTGTTAAGGATCTTGTGCTCCATCCGCCAATCTTTTTACGGACCTGGTTAATGGCCGCCGTCCAGCTCTGGGCCCCCGAGCTATTGTTCTCGAAAATGAGGCCCAGAATCTTGATTTTGTCCTTTTTGACAGGGTACATGTCCGACAGTTCCCTATCTACCTGCCAATTTTTAGACACGTAGACTTCGCTCTTGGACTTATTAATCACTGCCCCGGTCGCCGTGCAGTACTTCTCAAGGATATTACTAATCCGAGGTACCGATGATGTGTTGGTGCAAATGAGTGACAAATCGTCCATATATGCTGTTGTTTTGACCTGGACCCCGTTGGATCCAGGCAGCTGGAAACCAGTTATATTGGTATCCCTACGAATTGCCTGCAGGAGGGGTTCAATGCACACGACATATAGCAGTGGGGATAGTGGGCAACCCTGTCTGACCCCTGACTGGATAGATATTTTACCAGTCAGGTGCCTGTTCACCAAGACTCGGGTACTAATGTTTGTATATATGGTTTTAACCCACTCCCTAAGTCCAGGAGCGAATTTCATCTGGTCCATCACTTTGTACATATATTCATGGCTTACCCTATCGAACGCCTTCTCCTGGTCAAGGTTGAACAGGCAGAGGGGATGGTTCCGTTCTCTAGAATAAGCCAGAATGTCCCTTGTTAACATTAAAATATCCGTGATGGACCTCCCTGGGACGCCACAAGCCTGGTCGGGGCCAATGACCAAAGGGAGGTGTACTTGTAGCCGGAGCATCAGAGCTTTGGCTAGTATCTTGTAATCCACGCAAAGGAGGCTGATTGGGCGCCAATTCCGTAGATCTTTAACTTCCCCTTTCTTATGAAGGAGAGTAATTACACTCTCCCGCATAGAAGGGCCCAACCGCTTCTCCCTGTAGACCGCTCTGTAGACCTCCGCTAAATGGACTTTTAGCGTGTCCCAAAAAAGATGGTAATACTCACCCGGGATGCCATCTGGACCTGGCGTCTTACCGGTGTTCATGGTCTTAACCGCCTGGGTGAGCTCCTCCAGCGTGAGTTCTGGGTCCTTCTCCTCCTCCTCCTCGTCCCGCACTGAGTCAGGCTCCAACTGGCTCAGGAACCACTCTATCAGGGTGTCATCTGTAGCTTTGATGTTATACAGGTCCCTATAGAAGTTCTCTACCACTTTTTTCACTCCCTCACTATCCTCTACTATCCTCCCCCTGCTGTCGAGCATGGAGGACATCAAGTGCCGCTTCTCCCTCGTTTTCTGGAAGAAGAAGCGAGTACACTTTTCGTCTTCCTCCATTTTTTGCACTTTTGCATTGTGCATGACCTTTCGTTGTTCCTCCCTACAAAGCACTGAAAGATCTAGCTTGGTCTGGGCTATCTCGTCGCTTACAGGGAACCCCCGAAGCTGAAGCAGGCTCAGACGCTGGAGGGCAGCATTCAGGTATTTATATTTGGCCCTCCTTTCTTTTGCTTTCCTCTTGCCTGCTGCTATGAAATAACCCTTAGTTCTCATTTTGACCATCTCCCACCACTCTATAGGGGAGTTGAATAGGTCACGCAAAGTGGTCCACTCAACAAGCCTGCTCTTATAGGCTGCAGCTATGGAGGGGTCATCGAGTAAGGAGGTGTTTAATTTCCAGACCCCTGACCCCATCTGGGAGGTCTGAGGGACCTGCAATGTTACCTGCAGGAGCCTATGGTCGGAGAAGAAGACGGCCTGGGTGTCTACTGCCGTCTTCGTAAGGGAGCTGGTATGCAGGACGAGATCTATACGGGAGAAGGAGGTCCCAGATGAGCTCACCCAGGTAAAGGGAGGCACCAGGTCCTTACCTGCATCACACAGGGAGAAATCAAATATTACGGAGGACAAAACTCTACTAGAGCGGTCGTTGCGTGGCCTGCTCCGGTCTACGTCCCTCAGAGCACAATTGAAGTCACCTGACACGATGACGGGTACGTTCCCCAGCAGGAGTGGACGCAGCTGTGGAAAAAATTGAACTCTTTCGTTTTGGTTAGTGGGTGCGTAGACATTGACCAGTCTGAGGGGAGTGTTGTTGTATGTCACATCCACGCTCAGAATTCTACCAGGTTCTACCTCCCTGCTGCTGCGGGAGGTAATAAATGGGTTTTTAAACAGGATACCTACTCCGTCGGCTCTGGCTATGTTGGAGCCCGACCAGAAGGAGTCCCCCAGGGTCCAACTCTCCTTCAGGTCCCTATAATCAGGGCTCGACGAAATACCACACTCCTGCAGAAAGATGAGATCTGCTTTCAAGTTAGCTAGATAGTTTAGTACATCAAATCTTTTTTGTGTCTCCCTGATGCTCCTGACATTAACAGACACACATATCAGGGCCATCAGGGTAGCTAACAAGAAAAGGAGTCGCTGCGTCCACCCCATAGCGACTATGATTGGGAGGTCGGGACACTCTTCCTACTCTTAGCTCTACGCTTGCTTCGAGGGGGCTTGGGCTTATTTGCAACTCCCATCACCCCTGAGAAGGTACTCACTGCTGCCTCGTCCAAGAAGGCACCGTCTTTATATGCACAGTACGTGGAGTTGTTGGGGCTATTCAACTCCCCACAAGGTAAGTCTGGTGGAACTTGCTCAGGGCCCCTCGGAACGTGTGGGTCAGCTTTGTCCTGGGGGGGGGTTATGACAGACAGCATTCTTTGGCTGTTACCGTCTGTTGAATTGGAGCTGTTAGCAGACTTCTGGCTTACCGCGTCCAGGGGTATTCCCATGTCCTCCAGTGCTGTATCTAGGAGGACCTCTAGGGGGCCCCTGGTTTTGCCCATACAAGGGAGGGGGTCAAGGATGCTTTGAAGGGAGGCCCTTCGCTTGAAGAGGGTCATTGCTACCGAGGTACTGCTGGTCAGGGAAGGTGTTGACCCCGACCTCTCCCTCGGTGCATTAGTGAACACCTCTTCTGCGAGGTGTGCTAGGGTTTGTGCCAACAACTGGGAAGGCTGGCTGGGGATGCCCTGGCTGGCTGCTACCTGCCCACTAGGCGGCAGTGTAGCCGTCCCACTCGCCTCCGTCTCTGCCTGCGAGGGCAAGACTGGGGACTTTGTGTGGACATTAGCTGGTTTTGGATCTATGGGGGCCACCTGCAACTTGCTGTCTTTGATCCTGATCTTCTTTCTTTTCCCCCCCTCGTCTCTACCCTTTCTTTTCCCCACCCTCTGCTGGTTCTTCACTCCCTTCCCCTCCTTCTCACTCTCACTTTCACTGTCGCTTTCGCTTTCCTCCCCCACGGACTCAATCCTTATGGCGTCATAACGAGAGCCGAGGGGGAGTGCTGGCGCTGAGAGGGCCCTACTCAGGGGGGGGCCGCTGCTGGGTCCGGGCTCCCTCCCTGCCTCGTGTTCTGCATCAGAGGAGCTACTGGAGGAGCTAGTGGAGTGGCTGTTGTACTCTCTCTCTGGGCTGGGGGAAGGGGTCCTCGTAAAACGGGACATGTCTCGGGGGCGGGGGGGTGAGGGGGGTGCTGGTGATGATGGTGGTGCTGGAGTCTGGGTCTTGGATACTGTTGGTGGTGATGTGGACTGATCTTTGTTACTTGCTCCCTCTTCCTGCTCAGGCCTAGGCTTGTTCGTGTTTGCCTTGCTGGCTCTGGCCATGTTGGCATAGGAAGAGGGGCAGTCCTTAAACAGGTGCCCCTTCTTTCCACACAAATTGCACTGCCTCTCTTCTCTGCAGTGGCTGGTCTCGTGGGGGGCGCCGCAGTTCCTGCACTTGACTACAGTACACGCGGCCGCCAGGTGTCCTAATTCCCCACATTTCCTGCAGAGTTTTGGCATCCCATTATAGAATACCAGCCCTCTGTTGGGCCCTAACACTATGGAGTTTGGAATGTGGCGGACGCCTCCAATGCCCGATGGATCAACATTAAGGCGTACCAGCCACTTTCTGGCTCCTGTCCAAACCCCATCTTCATCTGTAATTTTCCTCCCTTCTGATGACACCCTCCCATAGCGGTTAAGCCATGTTGTAATATCATAGTCGCTAACAGCCTCATTGAAAAATTGGACAGTAACAACTTTCATTTCTCTGTCTGTCAGTGCATCCACACAAAATTCTTTGTATGGAGCGAGATATTTATTCTCCCCCCAAAAGGACCACATTTCTTGTAACTTTTGGGGGTTCCTAAAACTGACCTCAAACACTTCCTTAAGCCCTGGCAATTTCACCAAACAATTCAAGTCAGAAGGGGAAAAACCCATACCCCTCTGAAGAATGGTCCGGCTGAACTCCAGTCTCGTCAGTCCTGGTTCCGTTTCATCTTGCTTGTTTCTTGTGAAGCGCACCGCATTGTGCCTCCTGGTCTCCTGGGTTGGCCGGAACGCCATCCTTCAGCTGGCTCCTCCGATTGGGGTGGGAGAAGCCTCTGGACGTCCGGGTTGTCTCTCTCTACGGAAAAGAAACAACGTAAGCAGCAAATCTGGGCAGTTGAAGGAACTATTACTTTAGTCCCTGAGGAGATGGTCGCCTCGCAAGAGGGACCCCCTCCCCAGGTGAACGGTGTCCTTCCCTGGCGGAGTAGGGGGCGCTGCTTGGCACCGAGACCACGTAGGAAGAATCGTGGCTGTGACGCCTCCTCGGGGTCCGGGGCCGCCCTCTGCTCCTCCCAGATGGCACCCTCTGCTGGGCGCCTGCTGCTCTCTCGGTCTGGATCTCGATTACAATCAAGGGCTGGGGATGAGGTCGTCTAGGTCATCAAAGGGTCCTCAAAGGTCGTCTGGATGGTAGGTCCTCCTTCTCTCTAACTCCAGGAACGTCTGGAAAAGCCTGAAAAAGAAAAAAACTGGAACCGCCTGAAAAAGAAAAAAACTGCTCTCAACAGTCAACAAAATCTTGAAAGACCCTCGGCCTGGATTGGGCAAGCCAAAACCAGACTGAGCATTAGTCTTCCAAAAAGTTGCCGAGCTGAAGAAAGCCAGTCAAAAATAAAAAAAAAAATTCTGTTCCTCCTCACCCGAACAAACCTCTCACAGACCCTCGGAGGGAGCGGGCAATGCCACTACCCTCTAAGCCTTAGTCTTAGAAAGATTTATTCGAACTGAAGAGAAGCCAGAGTTTAAACAATTGTGTAAGGGACATTTCAGTGCTTTTTCTAAAGACAGAGCGAATGTCACTTTCTAAAGACAGAGCTCGGCCGTTGCTTTTTTTTAAATTGCCTGGAATATTTATTATAGTAAAGGCGATACAGCGAATGTCACTTTCTAAGCCCCGTCCCTTTTGATAGATGTATGACCCTACGTTCCGTCCCTTTACATCTTTTGATTGATTTATAACCCAAGCCCCGCACCTATTGATTGATTTATGACCATAAGCCCCACCCCTTTCCACGCCTTTTTAATGGTTTATGATCCTTAGGGCCTGCCCCTTTTCCCACACCCTTGAATGATTTATGACATTTAAGCCTGCACCTTTCCCCATTCTGTTGAGTGATTTATGACCCTTAAGCCACGCCCCTTTCCCCACACCTTTTTGAGTGATTTATGACCATTATGTCCCGCCCCCTTTTTCGACATTAACCGGATATCCGTCAAAAATAGCCCACCCCCTAAAAAGGCATCTGTTGTGCCCTAGTTTACATAGAAAAGAAAAGGAGTGTGTGTGTGTGTATTTTTCTTTTGACCATGTTCGAGTCCCTCCGAAACAATAACCTGGGTTATTGACAAACAGAGAGACCCTAAGCATATTAAAGAGTTTCATCATCAGTAAAAAAATATATATTAAAATATAAATGTAAGGGCAGCTGGCTCTTTGAGAAACCACTACAGATGTAATACTGCTGCCGTCGCAACATGGCGCTGTTGTGCAGATCTGTGCTTAAACTTAATGTATTGAGCTGAAAACTAAACCAAAGGGAGCGGGAAAACAGTGACCGTGTATAACACTGGTACTGGTATGAACAACAGCGCCCATTTATCGTACTAACAGTACATACTGCAATTCTATTATTACACAACAAAAGGAAGCCCCGCCAAAGCAGGGCATCAAAAAATTAGTTGAAACTCATAAATGTTCCTCTCCACGGAAATCTTTAGTAAAATACTCTTTTATTGAGATTTTACATTTTTTACATTTACACCCATTCGTTTTTTCATTCATTTTACATTTCTTTTAAAGATGACATTCATGCATACAGACATACATTTTGTTTTAAAAGCATTTAAAATACATTTAAAAACACCAAGACAATTGTGCTTTGTACATGGTTAAAACAGACACAGATTAAAATCAACATGAAAAAAACCTGTGCTGTTTTAAAAGTGACTGGAAAAAAAGAACCATCTATAAAAAACCAGTGCTTGTGAGGGCCGGGGAGTGCTCTCTAAAAGTTCAAAAGTGAACATAAAACTATATTACTAAAACAGGGACAGGGGAAAAGGGACAGTGTGTGGAACAGTGAGTTAAAATTCTAAAATTTTAAAACACTTAAAATGTAACTTTTAATAGTTTACATTAAAAATCTTAAAGATACATAAAACAAAACAAAACAAAATCAAATAAAACATTCAACATAAATCAAATAAAAGTCCATAAAACTGAAACAAAAAGACTACATAAAACCAGGGCACCGTTGAAAAACGGTCATGCCAGCTAAAAAGGGCGGAATGCTGGCATGACAAAATAAATAAAAGGCTTAGCGGTGCCCCGTAGTCCCGCTCCTAGGAGCTAGCGGTTCCAGTTTTTTCCTTTATTCCATCTTCACGTCCTGAAGTCCGGCGATCCTCCACTCCGCGCAGGCCTTGTCCTTCCCGAGGGTCCGGATGTCCAGAATTACAAAGTCCTTGATAAGAGTTTGTGCCCTTCTGGTCGTGGTGATAGTGTCTAGCTCCTGCTTGTGATAGACACAGACGTTACGGCCTTCCCACAGGATCTGCTTGACAACATTGATGACACGCCAAACGCACTTAGCTGTGCTGGTAGTGATTCCTCCCGCAGGCCCATAGAGCACAGTCTCAGCGGTCATCTTGGCCGTGTCAGCAAACCTGTTTAGGAAGACAGAGACAGAGAGCCAGACACTGCCAGCCACATCACACTCCCAGAAGATATGGGCTGGTGTTTCTCTCTTGCGGCACTTTGCATAGGGGCATGTTTCTACTTGGGCTAGTCCCCTCCTGAACATGAACGCTCGAGTGGGGAGTGCACTGTGGACGGTGTTCCATGCTATATCCTTCTGGACATTACTGAGGCAGCTGTGAGACACATTCTCCCAGATTTTTTGGCTTTGGGTGAGGGAGAAAGTAGCTACTTTTTCAATTTCCTGGGAACCGGCAAGATATTTAGTTACAGCCTTGTATTCCCAGGAGGCCAATTTTGCTTTATCTAAGCCCAATTTATATATAGTGTCCCTTAAGGTTCTATAATACAATGGGGGGTCCCAGGAGTACGGCACGGTGTTATCAATAGTGCAGAGGCCCAAGGCCCTGAGACAGGTGGCAAAATAGAAACGATTCATGTAACATACCTTCCTGTCCAGGGCCTGGATGTTCTTGATAGTTTGCGTGAGCCCCTGCACTCGGGTGAGCTGCACAACGTCCGGGACCCCCTTACCTCCCTTCTTGTCGGCTTTACTCAGAGTGGCTCGCTTTACCCTCTCCATCTTGCTGCCCCAGATAAAGCGGTGGATAATGCGGTCCACCACTTTTTTGGTGGTCCTGTCTGGGGGAAAGATTTTTCCTACATAAGAGAGGATGGGGAACAGTATAGACTTGGTTATTAATACTCTACCCGTCATTGTTAAGGATCTTGTGCTCCATCCGCCAATCTTTTTACGGACCTGGTTAATGGCCGCCGTCCAGCTCTGGGCCCCCGAGCTATTGTTCTCGAAAATGAGGCCCAGAATCTTGATTTTGTCCTTTTTGACAGGGTACATGTCCGACAGTTCCCTATCTACCTGCCAATTTTTAGACACGTAGACTTCGCTCTTGGACTTATTAATCACTGCCCCGGTCGCCGTGCAGTACTTCTCAAGGATATTACTAATCCGAGGTACCGACGATGTGTTGGTGCAAATGAGTGACACATCGTCCATATATGCTGTTGTTTTGACCTGGACCCCGTTGGATCCAGGCAGCTGGAAACCAGTTATATTGGTATCCCTACGAATTGCCTGCAGGAGGGGTTCAATGCACACGACATATAGCAGTGGGGATAGTGGGCAACCCTGTCTGACCCCTGACTGGATAGATATTTTACCAGTCAGGTGCCTGTTCACCAAGACTCGGGTACTAATGTTTGTATATATGGTTTTAACCCACTCCCTAAGTCCAGGAGCGAATTTCATCTGGTCCATCACTTTGTACATATATTCATGGCTTACCCTATCGAACGCCTTCTCCTGGTCAAGGTTGAACAGGCAGAGGGGATGGTTCCGTTCTCTAGAATAAGCCAGAATGTCCCTTGTTAACATTAAAATATCCGTGATGGACCTCCCTGGGACGCCACAAGCCTGGTCGGGGCCAATGACCAAAGGGAGGTGTACTTGTAGCCGGAGCATCAGAGCTTTGGCTAGTATCTTGTAATCCACGCAAAGGAGGCTGATTGGGCGCCAATTCCGTAGATCTTTAACTTCCCCTTTCTTATGAAGGAGAGTAATTACACTCTCCCGCATAGAAGGGCCCAACCGCTTCTCCCTGTAGACCGCTCTGTAGACCTCCGCTAAATGGACTTTTAGCGTGTCCCAAAAAAGATGGTAATACTCACCCGGGATGCCATCTGGACCTGGCGTCTTACCGGTGTTCATGGTCTTAACCGCCTGGGTGAGCTCCTCCAGCGTGAGTTCTGGGTCCTTCTCCTCCTCCTCGTCGTCCCGCACTGAGTCAGGCTCCAACTGGCTCAGGAACCACTCTATCAGGGTGTCATCTGTAGCTTTGATGTTATACAGGTCCCTATAGAAGTTCTCTACCACTTTTTTCACTCCCTCACTATCCTCTACTATCCTCCCCCTGCTGTCGAGCATGGAGGACATCAAGTGCCGCTTCTCCCTCGTTTTCTGGAAGAAGAAGCGAGTACACTTTTCGTCTTCCTCCATTTTTTGCACTTTTGCATTGTGCATGACCTTTCGTTGTTCCTCCCTACAAAGCACTGAAAGATCTAGCTTGGTCTGGGCTATCTCGTCGCTTACAGGGAACCCCCGAAGCTGAAGCAGGCTCAGACGCTGGAGGGCAGCATTCAGGTATTTATATTTGGCCCTCCTTTCTTTTGCTTTCCTCTTGCCTGCTGCTATGAAATAACCCTTAGTTCTCATTTTGACCATCTCCCACCACTCTATAGGGGAGTTGAATAGGTCACGCAAAGTGGTCCACTCAACAAGCCTGCTCTTATAGGCTGCAGCTATGGAGGGGTCATCGAGTAAGGAGGTGTTTAATTTCCAGACCCCTGACCCCATCTGGGAGGTCTGAGGGACCTGCAATGTTACCTGCAGGAGCCTATGATCAGAGAAGAAGACGGCCTGGGTGTCTACTGCCGTCTTCGTAAGGGAGCTGGTATGCAGGACGAGATCTATACGGGAGAAGGAGGTCCCAGATGAGCTCACCCAGGTAAAGGGAGGCACCAGGTCCTTACCTGCATCACACAGGGAGAAATCAGATATTACGGAGGACAAAACTCTACTAGAGCGGTCGTTGCGTGGCCTGCTCCGGTCTACGTCCCTCAGAGCACAATTGAAGTCACCTGACACGATGACGGGTACGTTCCCCAGCAGGAGTGGACGCAGCTGTGGAAAAAATTGAACTCTTTCGTTTTGGTTAGTGGGTGCGTAGACATTGACCAGTCTGAGGGGAGTGTTGTTGTATGTCACATCCACGCTCAGAATTCTACCAGGTTCTACCTCCCTGCTGCTGCGGGAGGTAATAAATGGGTTTTTAAACAGGATACCTACTCCGTCGGCTCTGGCTATGTTGGAGCCCGACCAGAAGGAGTCCCCCAGGGTCCAACTCTCCTTCAGGTCCCTATAATCAGGGCTCGACGAAATACCACACTCCTGCAGAAAGATGAGATCTGCTTTCAAGTTAGCTAGATAGTTTAGTACATCAAATCTTTTTTGTGTCTCCCTGATGCTCCTGACATTAACAGACACACATATCAGGGCCATCAGGGTAGCTAACAAGAAAAGGAGTCGCTGCGTCCACCCCATAGCGACTATGATTGGGAGGTCGGGACACTCTTCCTACTCTTAGCTCTACGCTTGCTTCGAGGGGGCTTGGGCTTATTTGCAACTCCCATCACCCCTGAGAAGGTACTCACTGCTGCCTCGTCCAAGAAGGCACCGTCTTTATATGCACAGTACTTGGAGTTGTTGGGGCTATTCAACTCCCCACAAGGTAAGTCTGGTGGAACTTGCTCAGGGCCCCTCGGAACGTGTGGGTCAGCTTTGTCCTGGGGGGGGGTTATGACAGACAGCATTCTTTGGCTGTTACCGTCTGTTGAATTGGAGCTGTTAGCAGACTTCTGGCTTACCGCGTCCAGGGGTATTCCCATGTCCTCCAGTGCTGTATCTAGGAGGACCTCTAGGGGGCCCCTGGTTTTGCCCATACAAGGGAGGGGGTCAAGGATGCTTTGAAGGGAGGCCCTTCGCTTGAAGAGGGTCATTGCTACCGAGGTACTGCTGGTCAGGGAAGGTGTTGACCCCGACCTCTCCCTCGGTGCATTAGTGAACACCTCTTCTGCGAGGTGTGCTAGGGTTTGTGCCAACGACTGGGAAGGCTGGCTGGGGATGCCCTGGCTGGCTGCTACCTGCCCACTAGGCGGCAGTGTAGCCGTCCCACTCGCCTCCGTCTCTGCCTGCGAGGGCAAGACTGGGGACTTTGTGTGGACATTAGCTGGTTTTGGATCTATGGGGGCCACCTGCAACTTGCTGTCTTTGATCCTGATCTTCTTTCTTTTCCCCCCCTCGTCTCTACCCTTTCTTTTCCCCACCCTCTGCAGGTTCTTCACTCCCTTCCCCTCCTTCTCACTCTCACTTTCACTGTCGCTTTCGCTTTCCTCCCCCACGGACTCAATCCTTATGGCGTCATAACGAGAGCCGAGGGGGAGTGCTGGCGCTGAGAGGGCCCTACTCAGGGGGGGGCCGCTGCTGGGTCCGGGCTCCCTCCCTGCCTCGTGTTCTGCATCAGAGGAGCTACTGGAGGAGCTAGTGGAGTAGCTGTTGTACTCTCTCTCTGGGCTGGGGGAAGGGGTCCTCGTAAAACGGGACATGTCTCGGGGGCGGGGGGGTGAGGGGGGTGCTGGTGATGATGGTGGTGCTGGAGTCTGGGTCTTGGATACTGTTGGTGGTGATGTGGACTGATCTTTGTTACTTGCTCCCTCTTCCTGCTCAGGCCTAGGCTTGTTCGTATTTGCCTTGCTGGCTCTGGCCATGTTGGCATAGGAAGAGGGGCAGTCCTTAAACAGGTGCCCCTTCTTTCCACACAAATTGCACTGCCTCTCTTCTCTGCAGTGGCTGGTCTCGTGGGGGGCGCCGCAGTTCCTGCACTTGACTACAGTACACGCGGCCGCCAGGTGTCCTAATTCCCCACATTTCCTGCAGAGTTTTGGCATCCCATTATAGAATACCAGCCCTCTGTTGGGCCCTAACACTATGGAGTTTGGAATGTGGCGGACGCCTCCAATGCCCGATGGATCAACATTAAGGCGTACCAGCCACTTTCTGGCTCCTGTCCAAACCCCATCTTCATCTGTAATTTTCCTCCCTTCTGATGACACCCTCCCATAGCGGTTAAGCCATGTTGTAATATCATAGTCGCTAACAGCCTCATTGAAAAATTGGACAGTAACAACTTTCATTTCTCTGTCTGTCAGTGCATCCACACAAAATTCTTTGTATGGAGCGAGATATTTATTCTCCCCCCAAAAGGACCACATTTCTTGTAACTTTTGGGGGTTCCTAAAACTGACCTCAAACACTTCCTTAAGCCCTGGCAATTTCACCAAACAATTCAAGTCAGAAGGGGAAAAACCCATACCCCTCTGAAGAATGGTCCGGCTGAACTCCAGTCTCGTCAGTCCTGGTTCCGTTTCCTCTTGCTGGGTCCTTGTGAAGCGCACCGCATTGTGCCTCCTAGTCTCCTGGGTTGGCCGGAACGCCATCCTTCAGCTGGCTCCTCCGATTGGGGTGGGAGAAGCCTCTGGACGTCCGGGTTGTCTCTCTCTACGGAAAAGAAACAACGTAAGCAGCAAATCTGGGCAGTTGAAGGAACTATTACTTTAGTCCCTGAGGAGATGGTCGCCTCGCAAGAGGGACCCCCTCCCCAGGTGAACGGTGTCCTTCCCTGGCGGAGTAGGGGGCGCTGCTTGGCACCGAGACCACGTAGGAAGAATCGTGGCTATGACGCCTCCTCGGGGTCCGGGGCCGCCCTCTGCTCCTCCCAGATGGCGCCCTCTGCTGGGCGCCTGCTGCTCTCTCGGTCTGGATCTCGATTACAATCAAGGGCTGGGGATGAGGTCGTCTAGGTCATCAAAGGGTCCTAAAAGGTCGTCTGGATGGTAGGTCCTCCTTCTCTCTAACTCCAGGAACGTCTGGAAAAGCCGGAACCGCCTGAAAAAGAAAAAAACTGGAACCGCCTGAAAAAGAAAAAAACTGCTCTCAACAGTCAACAAAATCTTGAAAGACCCTCGGCCTGGATTGGGCAAGCCAAAACCAGACTGAGCATTAGTCTTCCAAAAAGTTGCCGAGCTGAAGAAAGCCAGTCAAAAATAAAAAAAAATTCTGTTCCTCCTCACCCGAACAAACCTCTCACAGACCCTCGGAGGGAGCGGGCAATGCCACTACCCTCTAAGCCTTAGTCTTAGAAAGATTTATTCGAACTGAAGAGAAACCAGAGTTTAAACAATTGTGTAAGGGACATTTCAGTGCTTTTTCTAAAGACAGAGCGAATGTCACTTTCTAAAGACAGAGCTCGGCCGTTGCTTTTTTTTAAATTGCCTGGAATATTTATTATAGTAAAGGCGATACAGCGAATGTCACTTTCTAAGCCCCGTCCCTTTTGATAGATGTATGACCCTACGTTCCGTCCCTTTACATCTTTTGATTGATTTATAACCCAAGCCCCGCACCTATTGATTGATTTATGACCATAAGCCCCACCCCTTTCCACGCCTTTTTAATGGTTTATGATCCTTAGGGCCTGCCCCTTTTCCCACACCCTTGAATGATTTATGACATTTAAGCCTGCACCTTTCCCCATTCTGTTGAGTGATTTATGACCCTTAAGCCACGCCCCTTTCCCCACACCTTTTTGAGTGATTTATGACCATTATGTCCCGCCCCCTTTTTCGACATTAACCGGATATCCGTCAAAAATAGCCCACCCCCTAAAAAGGCATCTGTTGTGCCCTAGTTTACATAGAAAAGAAAAGGAGTGTGTGTGTGTGTATTTTTCTTTTGACCATGTTCGAGTCCCTCCGAAACAATAACCTGGGTTATTGACAAACAGAGAGACCCTAAGCATATTAAAGAGTTTCATCATCAGTAAAAAAATATATATTAAAATATAAATGTAAGGGCAGCTGGCTCTTTGAGAAACCACTACGGATGTAATACTGCTGCCGTCGCAACATGGCGCTGTTGTGCAGATCTGTGCTTAAACTTAATGTATTGAGCTGAAAACTAAACCAAAGGGAGCGGGAAAACAGTGACCGTGTATAACACTGGTACTGGTATGAACAACAGCGCCCATTTACCGTACTAACAGTACATACTGCAATTCTATTATTACACAACAAAAGGAAGCCCCGCCAAAGCAGGGCATCAAAAAATTAGTTGAAACTCATAAATGTTCCTCTCCACGGAAATCTTTAGTAAAATACTCTTTTATTGAGATTTTACATTTTTTTTACATTTACACCCATTCGTTTTTTCATTCATTTTACATTTCTTTTAAAGATGACATTCATGCATACAGACATACATTTTGTTTTAAAAGCATTTAAAATACATTTAAAAACACCAAGACAATTGTGCTTTGTACATGGTTAAAACAGACACAGATTAAAATCAACATGAAAAAAACCTGTGCTGTTTTAAAAGTGACTGGAAAAAAAGAACCATCTATAAAAAACCAGTGCTTGTGAGGGCCGGGGAGTGCTCTCTAAAAAGGTTCAAAAGTGAACATAAAACTAGATCTAAAACAGGGACAGGGGAAAAGGGACAGTGTATAAAACAGTGAGTTAAAATTCTAAAATTTTAAAACACTTAAAATGTAACTTTTAATAGTTTACATTAAAAATCTTAAAGATACATAAAACAAAACAAAACAAAATCAAATAAAACATTCAACGTAGATCAAATAAAAGTCCGTAAAACTGAAACAAAAAGACTACATAAAACCAGGGCACCGTTGAAAAAACGGTCATGCCAGCTAAAAAGGGCGGAATGCTGGCATGACAAAATAAATAAAAGGCTTAGCGGTGCCCCGTAGTCCCGCTCCTAGGAGCTAGCGGTTCCAGTTTTTTCCTTTATTCCATCTTCACGTCCTGAAGTCCGGCGATCCTCCACTCCGCGCAGGCCTTGTCCTTCCCGAGGGTCCGGATGTCCAGAATTACAAAGTCCTTGATAAGAGTTTGTGCCCTTCTGGTCGTGGTGATAGTGTCTAGCTCCTGCTTGTGATAGACACAGACGTTACGGCCTTCCCACAGGATCTGCTTGACAACATTGATGACACGCCAAACGCACTTAGCTGTGCTGGTAGTGATTCCTCCCGCAGGCCCATAGAGCACAGTCTCAGCGGTCATCTTGGCCGTGTCAGCAAACCTGTTTAGGAAGACAGAGACAGAGAGCCAGACACTGCCAGCCACATCACACTCCCAGAAGATATGGGCTGGTGTTTCTCTCTTGCGGCACTTTGCATAGGGGCATGTTTCTACTTGGGCTAGTCCCCTCCTGAACATGAACGCTCGAGTGGGGAGTGCACTGTGGACGGTGTTCCATGCTATATCCTTCTGGACATTACTGAGGCAGCTGTGAGACACATTCTCCC
Organism: Acipenser ruthenus; assembly: GCF_902713425.1. Taxonomy (NCBI): domain Eukaryota; kingdom Metazoa; phylum Chordata; class Actinopteri; order Acipenseriformes; family Acipenseridae; genus Acipenser; species Acipenser ruthenus. Next base: position 26,608 of record NW_026708604.1, read on the forward strand.
AGATTTTTTGGCTTTGGGTGAGGGAGAAAGTAGCTACTTTTTCAATTTCCTGGGAACCGGCAAGATATTTAGTTACAGCCTTGTATTCCCAGGAGGCCAATTTTGCTTTATCTAAGCCCAATTTATATATAGTGTCCCTTAAGGTTCTATAATACAATGGGGGGTCCCAGGAGTACGGCACGGTGTTATCAATAGTGCAGAGGCCCAAGGCCCTGAGACAGGTGGCAAAATAGAAACGATTCATGTAACATACCTTCCTGTCCAGGGCCTGGATGTTCTTGATAGTTTGCGTGAGCCCCTGCACTCGGGTGAGCTGCACAACGTCCGGGACCCCCTTACCTCCCTTCTTGTCGGCTTTACTCAGAGTGGCTCGCTTTACCCTCTCCATCTTGCTGCCCCAGATAAAGCGGTGGATAATGCGGTCCACCACTTTTTTGGTGGTCCTGTCTGGGGGAAAGATTTTTCCTACATAAGAGAGGATGGGGAACAGTATAGACTTGGTTATTAATACTCTACCCGTCATTGTTAAGGATCTTGTGCTCCATCCGCCAATCTTTTTACGGACCTGGTTAATGGCCGCCGTCCAGCTCTGGGCCCCCGAGCTATTGTTCTCGAAAATGAGGCCCAGAATCTTGATTTTGTCCTTTTTGACAGGGTACATGTCCGACAGTTCCCTATCTACCTGCCAATTTTTAGACACGTAGACTTCGCTCTTGGACTTATTAATCACTGCCCCGGTCGCCGTGCAGTACTTCTCAAGGATATTACTAATCCGAGGTACCGACGATGTGTTGGTGCAAATGAGTGACACATCGTCCATATATGCTGTTGTTTTGACCTGGACCCCGTTGGATCCAGGCAGCTGGAAACCAGTTATATTGGTATCCCTACGAATTGCCTGCAGGAGGGGTTCAATGCACACGACATATAGCAGTGGGGATAGTGGGCAACCCTGTCTGACCCCTGACTGGATAGATATTTTACCAGTCAGGTGCCTGTTCACCAAGACTCGGGTACTAATGTTTGTATAGATGGTTTTAACCCACTCCCTAAGTCCAGGAGCGAATTTCATCTGGTCCATCACTTTGTGCATATATTCATGGCTTACCCTATCGAACGCCTTCTCCTGGTCAAGGTTGAACAGGCAGAGGGGATGGTTCCGTTCTCTAGAATAAGCCAGAATGTCCCTTGTTAACATTAAAATATCCGTGATGGACCTCCCTGGGACGCCACAAGCCTGGTCGGGGCCAATGACCAAAGGGAGGTGTACTTGTAGCCGGAGCATCAGAGCTTTGGCTAGTATCTTGTAATCCACGCAAAGGAGGCTGATTGGGCGCCAATTCCGTAGATCTTTAACTTCCCCTTTCTTATGAAGGAGAGTAATTACACTCTCCCGCATAGAAGGGCCCAACCGCTTCTCCCTGTAGACCGCTCTGTAGACCTCCGCTAAATGGACTTTTAGCGTGTCCCAAAAAAGATGGTAATACTCACCCGGGATGCCATCTGGACCTGGCGTCTTACCGGTGTTCATGGTCTTAACCGCCTGGGTGAGCTCCTCCAGCGTGAGTTCTGGGTCCTTCTCCTCCTCCTCCTCGTCCCGCACTGAGTCAGGCTCCAACTGGCTCAGGAACCACTCTATCAGGGTGTCATCTGTAGCTTTGATGTTATACAGGTCCCTATAGAAGTTCTCTACCACTTTTTTCACTCCCTCACTATCCTCTACTATCCTCCCCCTGCTGTCGAGCATGGAGGACATCAAGTGCCGCTTCTCCCTCGTTTTCTGGAAGAAGAAGCGAGTACACTTTTCGTCTTCCTCCATTTTTTGCACTTTTGCATTGTGCATGACCTTTCGTTGTTCCTCCCTACAAAGCACTGAAAGATCTAGCTTGGTCTGGGCTATCTCGTCGCTTACAGGGAACCCCCGAAGCTGAAGCAGGCTCAGACGCTGGAGGGCAGCATTCAGGTGTTTATATTTGGCCCTCCTTTCTTTTGCTTTCCTCTTGCCTGCTGCTATGAAATAACCCTTAGTTCTCATTTTGACCATCTCCCACCACTCTATAGGGGAGTTGAATAGGTCACGCAAAGTGGTCCACTCAACAAGCCTGCTCTTATAGGCTGCAGCTATGGAGGGGTCATCGAGTAAGGAGATGTTTAATTTCCAGACCCCTGACCCCATCTGGAAGGTCTGAGGGACCTGCAATGTTACCTGCAGGAGCCTATGGTCAGAGAAGAAGACGGCCTGGGTGTCTACTGCCGTCTTCGTAAGGGAGCTGGTATGCAGGACGAGATCTATACGGGAGAAGGAGGTCCCAGATGAGCTCACCCAGGTAAAGGGAGGCACCAGGTCCTTACCTGCATCACACAGGGAGAAATCAGATATTACGGAGGACAAAACTCTACTAGAGCGGTCGTTGCGTGGCCTGCTCCGGTCTACGTCCCTCAGAGCACAATTGAAGTCACCTGACACGATGACGGGTACGTTCCCCAGCAGGAGTGGACGCAGCTGTGGAAAAAATTGAACTCTTTCGTTTTGGTTAGTGGGTGCGTAGACATTGACCAGTCTGAGGGGAGTGTTGTTGTATGTCACATCCACGCTCAGAATTCTGCCAGGTTCTACCTCCCTGCTGCTGCGGGAGGTAATAAATGGGTTTTTAAACAGGATACCTACTCCGTCGGCTCTGGCTATGTTGGAGCCCGACCAGAAGGAGTCCCCCAGGGTCCAACTCTCCTTCAGGTCCCTATAATCAGGGCTCGACGAAATACCACACTCCTGCAGAAAGATGAGATCTGCTTTCAAGTTAGCTAGATAGTTTAGTACATCAAATCTTTTTTGTGTCTCCCTGATGCTCCTGACATTAACAGACACACATATCAGGGCCATCAGGGTAGCTAACAAGAAAAGGAGTCGCTGCGTCCACCCCATAGCGACTATGATTGGGAGGTCGGGACACTCTTCCTACTCTTAGCTCTACGCTTGCTTCGAGGGGGCTTGGGCTTATTTGCAACTCCCATCACCCCTGAGAAGGTACTCACTGCTGCCTCGTCCAAGAAGGCACCGTCTTTATATGCACAGTACGTGGAGTTGTTGGGGCTATTCAACTCCCCACAAGGTGAGTCTGGTGGAACTTGCTCAGGGCCCCTCGGAACGTGTGGGTCAGCTTTGTCCTGGGGGGGGGTTATGACAGACAGCATTCTTTGGCTGTTACCGTCTGTTGAGTTGGAGCTGTTAGCAGACTTCTGGCTTACCGCGTCCAGGGGTATTCCCATGTCCTCCAGTGCTGTATCTAGGAGGACCTCTAGGGGGCCCCTGGTTTTGCCCATACAAGGGAGGGGGTCAAGGATGCTTTGAAGGGAGGCCCTTCGCTTGAAGAGGGTCATTGCTACCGAGGTACTGCTGGTCAGGGAAGGTGTTGACCCCGACCTCTCCCTCGGTGCATTAGTGAACACCTCTTCTGCGAGGTGTGCTAGGGTTTGTGCCAACGACTGGGAAGGCTGGCTGGGGATGCCCTGGCTGGCTGTAGTATCTGCTTAAGTAAAATACTCTTTTATTGAGATTTTACATTTTTTTTACATTTACACCCATTCGTTTCATTCATTTTACATTTCTTTTAAAGATGACATTCATGCATACAGACATACATTTTGTTTTAAAAGCATTTAAAACACATTTAAAAACACCAAGACAATTGTGCTTTGTACATGGTTAAAACAGACACAGATTAAAATCAACATGAAAAAAACCTGTGCTGTTTTAAAAGTGACTGGAAAAAAAGAACCATCTATAAAAAACCAGTGCTTGTGAGGGCCGGGGAGTGCTCTCTAAAAGTTCAAAAGTGAACATAAAACTATATTACTAAAACAGGGACAGGGGAAAAGGGACAGTGTGTGGAACAGTGAGTTAAAATTCTAAAATTTTAAAACACTTAAAATGTAACTTTTAATAGTTTACATTAAAAATCTTAAAGATACATAAAACAAAACAAAACAAAATCAAATAAAACATTCAACATAAATCAAATAAAAGTCCATAAAACTGAAACAAAAAGACTACATAAAACCAGGGCACCGTTGAAAAACGGTCATGCCAGCTAAAAAGGGCGGAATGCTGGCATGACAAAATAAATAAAAGGCTTAGCGGTGCCCCGTAGTCCCGCTCCTAGGAGCTAGCGGTTCCAGTTTTTTCCTTTATTCCATCTTCACGTCCTGAAGTCCGGCGATCCTCCACTCCGCGCAGGCCTTGTCCTTCCCGAGGGTCCGGATGTCCAGAATTACAAAGTCCTTGATAAGAGTTTGTGCCCTTCTGGTCGTGGTGATAGTGTCTAGCTCCTGCTTGTGGTAGACACAGACGTTACGGCCTTCCCACAGGATCTGCTTGACAACATTGATGACACGCCAAACGCACTTAGCTGTGCTGGTAGTGATTCCTCCCGCAGGCCCATAGAGCACAGTCTCAGCGGTCATCTTGGCCGTGTCAGCAAACCTGTTTAGGAAGACAGAGACAGAGAGCCAGACACTGCCAGCCACATCACACTCCCAGAAGATATGGGCTGGTGTTTCTCTCTTGCGGCACTTTGCATAGGGGCATGTTTCTACTTGGGCTAGTCCCCTCCTGAACATGAACGCTCGAGTGGGGAGTGCACTGTGGACGGTGTTCCATGCTATATCCTTCTGGACATTACTGAGGCAGCTGTGAGACACATTCTCCCAGATTTTTTGGCTTTGGGTGAGGGAGAAAGTAGCTACTTTTTCAATTTCCTGGGAACCGGCAAGATATTTAGTTACAGCCTTGTATTCCCAGGAGGCCAATTTTGCTTTATCTAAGCCCAATTTATATATAGTGTCCCTTAAGGTTCTATAATACAATGGGGGGTCCCAGGAGTACGGCACGGTGTTATCAATAGTGCAGAGGCCCAAGGCCCTGAGACAGGTGGCAAAATAGAAACGATTCATGTAACATACCTTCCTGTCCAGGGCCTGGATGTTCTTGATAGTTTGCGTGAGCCCCTGCACTCGGGTGAGCTGCACAACGTCCGGGACCCCCTTACCTCCCTTCTTGTCGGCTTTACTCAGAGTGGCTCGCTTTACCCTCTCCATCTTGCTGCCCCAGATAAAGCGGTGGATAATGCGGTCCACCACTTTTTTGGTGGTCCTGTCTGGGGGAAAGATTTTTCCTACATAAGAGAGGATGGGGAACAGTATAGACTTGGTTATTAATACTCTACCCGTCATTGTTAAGGATCTTGTGCTCCATCCGCCAATCTTTTTACGGACCTGGTTAATGGCCGCCGTCCAGCTCTGGGCCCCCGAGCTATTGTTCTCGAAAATGAGGCCCAGAATCTTGATTTTGTCCTTTTTGACAGGGTACATGTCCGACAGTTCCCTATCTACCTGCCAATTTTTAGACACGTAGACTTCGCTCTTGGACTTATTAATCACTGCCCCGGTCGCCGTGCAGTACTTCTCAAGGATATTACTAATCCGAGGTACCGACGATGTGTTGGTGCAAATGAGTGACACATCGTCCATATATGCTGTTGTTTTGACCTGGACCCCGTTGGATCCAGGCAGCTGGAAACCAGTTATATTGGTATCCCTACGAATTGCCTGCAGGAGGGGTTCAATGCACACGACATATAGCAGTGGGGATAGTGGGCAACCCTGTCTGACCCCTGACTGGATAGATATTTTACCAGTCAGGTGCCTGTTCACCAAGACTCGGGTACTAATGTTTGTATATATGGTTTTAACCCACTCCCTAAGTCCAGGAGCGAATTTCATCTGGTCCATCACTTTGTACATATATTCATGGCTTACCCTATCGAACGCCTTCTCCTGGTCAAGGTTGAACAGGCAGAGGGGATGGTTCCGTTCTCTAGAATAAGCCAGAATGTCCCTTGTTAACATTAAAATATCGGTGATGGACCTCCCTGGGACGCCACAAGCCTGGTCGGGGCCAATGACCAAAGGGAGGTGTACTTGTAGCCGGAGCATCAGAGCTTTGGCTAGTATCTTGTAATCCACGCAAAGGAGGCTGATTGGGCGCCAATTCCGTAGATCTTTAACTTCCCCTTTCTTATGAAGGAGAGTAATTACACTCTCCCGCATAGAAGGGCCCAACCGCTTCTCCCTGTAGACCGCTCTGTAGACCTCCGCTAAATGGACTTTTAGCGTGTCCCAAAAAAGATGGTAATACTCACCCGGGATGCCATCTGGACCTGGCGTCTTACCGGTGTTCATGGTCTTAACCGCCTGGGTGAGCTCCTCCAGCGTGAGTTCTGGGTCCTTCTCCTCCTCCTCCTTGTCCCGCACTGAGTCAGGCTCCAACTGGCTCAGGAACCACTCTATCAGGGTGTCATCTGTAGCTTTGATGTTATACAGGTCCCTATAGAAGTTCTCTACCACTTTTTTCACTCCCTCACTATCCTCTACTATCCTCCCCCTGCTGTCGAGCATGGAGGACATCAAGTGCCGCTTCTCCCTCGTTTTCTGGAAGAAGAAGCGAGTACACTTTTCGTCTTCCTCCATTTTTTGCACTTTTGCATTGTGCATGACCTTTCGTTGTTCCTCCCTACAAAGCACTGAAAGATCTAGCTTGGTCTGGGCTATCTCGTCGCTTACAGGGAACCCCCGAAGCTGAAGCAGGCTCAGACGCTGGAGGGCAGCATTCAGGTATTTATATTTGGCCCTCCTTTCTTTTGCTTTCCTCTTGCCTGCTGCTATGAAATAACCCTTAGTTCTCATTTTGACCATCTCCCACCACTCTATAGGGGAGTTGAATAGGTCACGCAAAGTGGTCCACTCAACAAGCCTGCTCTTATAGGCTGCAGCTATGGAGGGGTCATCGAGTAAGGAAGTGTTTAATTTCCAAACCCCTGACCCCATCTGGGAGGTCTGAGGGACCTGCAATGTTACCTGCAGGAGCCTATGGTCAGAGAAGAAGACGGCCTGGGTGTCTACTGCCGTCTTCGTAAGGGAGCTGGTATGCAGGACGAGATCTATACGGGAGAAGGAGGTCCCAGATGAGCTCACCCAGGTAAAGGGAGGCACCAGGTCCTTACCTGCATCACACAGGGAGAAATCAAATATTACGGAGGACAAAACTCTACTAGAGCGGTCGTTGCGTGGCCTGCTCCGGTCTACGTCCCTCAGAGCACAATTGAAGTCACCTGACACGATGACGGGTACGTTCCCCAGCAGGAGTGGACGCAGCTGTGGAAAAAATTGAACTCTTTCGTTTTGGTTAGTGGGTGCGTAGACATTGACCAGTCTGAGGGGAGTGTTGTTGTATGTCACATCCACGCTCAGAATTCTACCAGGTTCTACCTCCCTGCTGCTGCGGGAGGTAATAAATGGGTTTTTAAACAGGATACCTACTCCGTCGGCTCTGGCTATGTTGGAGCCCGACCAGAAGGAGTCCCCCAGGGTCCAACTCTCCTTCAGGTCCCTATAATCAGGGCTCGACGAAATACCACACTCCTGCAGAAAGATGAGATCTGCTTTCAAGTTAGCTAGATAGTTTAGTACATCAAATCTTTTTTGTGTCTCCCTGATGCTCCTGACATTAACAGACACACATATCAGGGCCATCAGGGTAGCTAACAAGAAAAGGAGTCGCTGCGTCCACCCCATAGCGACTATGATTGGGAGGTCGGGACACTCTTCCTACTCTTAGCTCTACGCTTGCTTCGAGGGGGCTTGGGCTTATTTGCAACTCCCATCACCCCTGAGAAGGTACTCACTGCTGCCTCGTCCAAGAAGGCACCGTCTTTATATGCACAGTACGTGGAGTTGTTGGGGCTATTCAACTCCCCACAAGGTAAGTCTGGTGGAACTTGCTCAGGGCCCCTCGGAACGTGTGGGTCAGCTTTGTCCTGGGGGGGGGTTATGACAGACAGCATTCTTTGGCTGTTACCGTCTGTTGAGTTGGAGCTGTTAGCAGACTTCTGGCTTACCGCGTCCAGGGGTATTCCCATGTCCTCCAGTGCTGTATCTAGGAGGACCTCTAGGGGGCCCCTGGTTTTGCCCATACAAGGGAGGGGGTCAAGGATGCTTTGAAGGGAGGCCCTTCGCTTGAAGAGGGTCATTGCTACCGAGGTACTGCTGGTCAGGGAAGGTGTTGACCCCGACCTCTCCCTCGGTGCATTAGTGAACACCTCTTCTGCGAGGTGTGCTAGGGTTTGTGCCAACGACTGGGAAGGCTGGCTGGGGATGCCCTGGCTGGCTGCTACCTGCCCACTAGGCGGCAGTGTAGCCGTCCCACTCGCCTCCGTCTCTGCCTGCGAGGGCAAGACTGGGGACTTTGTGTGGACATTAGCTGGTTTTGGATCTATGGGGGCCACCTGCAACTTGCTGTCTTTGATCCTGATCTTCTTTCTTTTCCCCCCCTCGTCTCTACCCTTTCTTTTCCCCACCCTCTGCTGGTTCTTCACTCCCTTCCCCTCCTTCTCACTCTCACTTTCACTGTCGCTTTCGCTTTCCTCCCCCACGGACTCAATCCTTATGGCGTCATAACGAGAGCCGAGGGGGAGTGCTGGCGCTGAGAGGGCCCTACTCAGGGGGGGGCCGCTGCTGGGTCCGGGCTCCCTCCCTGCCTCGTGTTCTGCATCAGAGGAGCTACTGGAGGAGCTAGTGGAGTAGCTGTTGTACTCTCTCTCTGGGCTGGGGGAAGGGGTCCTCGTAAAACGGGACATGTCTCGGGGGCGGGGGGGTGAGGGGGGTGCTGGTGATGATGGTGGTGCTGGAGTCTGGGTCTTGGATACTGTTGGTGGTGATGTGGACTGATCTTTGTTACTTGCTCCCTCTTCCTGCTCAGGCCTAGGCTTGTTCATGTTTGCCTTGCTGGCTCTGGCCATGTTGGCATAGGAAGAGGGGCAGTCCTTAAACAGGTGCCCCTTCTTTCCACACAAATTGCACTGCCTCTCTTCTCTGCAGTGGCTGGTCTCGTGGGGGGCGCCGCAGTTCCTGCACTTGACTACAGTACATGCGGCCGCCAGGTGTCCTAATTCCCCACATTTCCTGCAGAGTTTTGGCATCCCATTATAGAATACCAGCCCTCTGTTGGGCCCTAACACTATGGAGTTTGGAATGTGGCGGACGCCTCCAATGCCCGATGGATCAACATTAAGGCGTACCAGCCACTTTCTGGCTCCTGTCCAAACCCCATCTTCGTCTGTAATTTTCCTCCCTTCTGATGACACCCTCCCATAGCGGTTAAGCCATGTTGTAATATCATAGTCGCTAACAGCCTCATTGAAAAATTGGACAGTAACAACTTTCATTTCTCTGTCTGTCAGTGCATCCACACAAAATTCTTTGTATGGAGCGAGATATTTATTCTCCCCCCAAAAGGACCACATTTCTTGTAACTTTTGGGGGTTCCTAAAACTGACCTCAAACACTTCCTTAAGCCCTGGCAATTTCACCAAACAATTCAAGTCAGAAGGGGAAAAAACCCATACCCCTCTGAAGAATGGTCCGGCTGAACTCCAGTCTCGTCAGTCCTGGTTCCGTTTCATCTTGCTTGTTTCTTGTGAAGCGCACCGCATTGTGCCTCCTGGTCTCCTGGGTTGGCCGGAACGCCATCCTTCAGCTGGCTCCTCCGATTGGGGTGGGAGAAGCCTCTGGACGTCCGGGTTGTCTCTCTCTGCGGAAAAGAGACAACGTAAGCAGCAAATCTTGGGCAGTTGAAGGAACTATTACTTTAGTCCCTGAGGAGATGGTCGCCTCGCAAGAGGGACCCCCTCCCCAGGTGAACGGTGTCCTTCCCTGGCGGAGTAGGGGGCGCTGCTTGGCACCGAGACCACGTAGGAAGAATCGTGGCTGTGACGCCTCCTCGGGGTCCGGGGCCGCCCTCTGCTCCTCCCAGATGGCGCCCTCTGCTGGGCGCCTGCTGCTCTCTCGGTCTGGATCTCGATTACAATCAAGGGCTGGGGATGAGGTCGTCTAGGTCATCAAAGGGTCCTCAAAGGTCGTCTGGATGGTAGGTCCTCCTTCTCTCTAACTCCAGGAACGTCTGGAAAAGCCTGAAAAAGAAAAAAACTGGAACCGCCTGAAAAAGAAAAAACTGCTCTCAACAGTCAACAAAATCTTGAAAGACCCTCGGCCTGGATTGGGCAAGCCAAAACCAGACTGAGCATTAGTCTTCCAAAAAGTTGCCGAGCTGAAGAAAGCCAGTCAAAAATAAAAAAAAATTCTGTTCCTCCTCACCCGAACAAACCTCTCACAGACCCTCGGAGGGAGCGGGCAATGCCACTACCCTCTAAGCCTTAGTCTTAGAAAGATTTATTCGAACTGAAGAGAAGCCAGAGTTTAAACAATTGTGTAAGGGACATTTCAGTGCTTTTTCTAAAGACAGAGCGAATGTCACTTTCTAAAGACAGAGCTCGGCCGTTGCTTTTTTTTAAATTGCCTGGAATATTTATTATAGTAAAGGCGATACAGCGAATGTCACTTTCTAAGCCCCGTCCCTTTTGATAGATGTATGACCCTACGTTCCGTCCCTTTACATCTTTTGATTGATTTATAACCCAAGCCCCGCACCTATTGATTGATTTATGACCATAAGCCCCACCCCTTTCCACGCCTTTTTAATGGTTTATGATCCTTAGGGCCTGCCCCTTTTCCCACACCCTTGAATGATTTATGACATTTAAGCCTGCACCTTTCCCCATTCTGTTGAGTGATTTATGACCCTTAAGCCACGCCCCTTTCCCCACACCTTTTTGAGTGATTTATGACCATTATGTCCCGCCCCCTTTTTCGACATTAACCGGATATCCGTCAAAAATAGCCCACCCCCTAAAAAGGCATCTGTTGTGCCCTAGTTTACATAGAAAAGAAAAGGAGTGTGTGTGTGTGTATTTTTCTTTTGACCATGTTCGAGTCCCTCCGAAACAATAACCTGGGTTATTGACAAACAGAGAGACCCTAAGCATATTAAAGAGTTTCATCATCAGTAAAAAAATATATATTAAAATATAAATGTAAGGGCAGCTGGCTCTTTGAGAAACCACTACAGATGTAATACTGCTGCCGTCGCAACATGGCGCTGTTGTGCAGATCTGTGCTTAAACTTAATGTATTGAGCTGAAAACTAAACCAAAGGGAGCGGGAAAACAGTGACCGTGTATAACACTGGTACTGGTATGAACAACAGCGCCCATTTATCGTACTAACAGTACATACTGCAATTCTATTATTACACAACAAAAGGAAGCCCCGCCAAAGCAGGGCATCAAAAAATTAGTTGAAACTCATAAATGTTCCTCTCCACGGAAATCTTTAGTAAAAGGCGAAAGATTTATGCGATCTGAAGAGAAACCAGAGTATGCTAATATCAACGTGCAGTAGACAACCTACTCATATTGTTATTGTAACAAGGGACGGTTAGTTGTTTTTTAAACGAGCATTTTAACGTCTACGTCTTGAGAAAAACAGCCAAAACAGCATACAAGTACTGTATGTTGACATTTAGATTTAAATATGATATTTTAAAAGCATACATTTCATAAGAGGAAATTAGATTCTGCCAACGTGCATTATGGGTATGCAAATATGATCCAACCCTGCAGCGCGGTTTCCACCCAACAGTATTGCTCAACCCCAAGGTATTCGTTTTCCGTTTCTATTTTTTTGTCCCTCTCTATTTTTAGCCGGTTTCAAGGATTTCCGCCCCGTACAGAGGATCGCCTTCAAAAAGAAGACGAGCGTTCCCACTCCAGCGCCGTGTTGGTGTCACTTACACTCCCAACTTCTGCTGTCTGAAGGAAACCCGACTCCACGGAGCCGACTAGACTCAGCAGAAAGACGAACTGAATGTAGAACCACCTTTCAAGGTACGTTTATGCAAATATTCTGTCAAAATTAAAACGCGTTATTTAATAGTACATATACTGAGCATCACAAGAAACTGATCAGTATTATTACACATTTCATTCGAAAAAAAACAAACAAAAAACGAGGTATATGATGGACATGATGACAAAATGCCTGCTGCTCAGCAAAGGTGGCCACACGCTAGTACTACTAGCCTGTGAATTTCACAGTACCCCCTGTCCCCCCATAACCATACAGTACAATGTCAATTGTTAAACAGCACATTACAATCTTACTGCACCTGCTGTAAAACAGAATGTGTCATTCTAGTGAATTGTATCTAAAGTTTCTTTCGATGCTCAGTATATATCACGATTCTAAAAGCAGATACAAATAAACCCAATGAGAAGGGTCCGTGTACATTCCGGCTAATCGTTTTTGCATTCTAAATCGGAAATCAGAAAACCAGAAAACGACTTTTTCTATTTCGGTTTTTCATAAAAACAAAAATCGACCCGTTTTTCATTTTCCAATTTCTGAGTTTAAATACAAAAACTGATTCAGGCTTGTTTCCCATTTTTCATATTGCTTTAACGAAGTATTCGAAATGGAATGATCTGTAATACAAAATTAAATAATAGACAATTAAAAAAAAAAAAAGTACTAATGCGTGCTCTACTCGTATCGAATGTGTCTCGTTGTTATGGCAGCAGTGTAGCGTAGTGTGGTTAGTGCTCTGGACTCTTGATTGGAGGGTCGTGGGTTCAATCCCAGGTGGGGGACACTGCTGCTGTACCCTTGAGCAAGGTACTTTACCAAGATTATTCCAGTAAAAACCCAACTGTATACATGGGTAAAATAATGTGATATCTTGTAACAATTGTAAGTCTCCCTGGATAAGGGTGTCTGCTAAGAAATAAATAATAATGCCGTTTTCTGCATCAGTACATTTATATCTATGGCTGGCGATGCACCCCCCAAATGAAACAAATTGGGTATCCGTGAAAGGGGAGCTCTAAACATACGTGAGCGTCCTGGACAAATGTGCTGTGATAATATAATCCAGTTAAGTTTATAAAGTTAATTTATAAAGCAGGATATAAATATGAAGAACCTTACCTGGATTTTTTTCCCTTTATGTGAAGGCTTATTATTTTTAGTATTATTATAATGCACTGTACCTGAGTGATACAAGGATGATTATTATATTAACTTAGTGTAGCCCTACGGCTGTATTGTAATACAGTACTTTGTAACAACTGCTAAATTAATAAATAAATAATGTTGGTAAACAGAACACTTCCACGACAATAAGCACAGGCGCGAAATTATTACATCGTCATAACAGCGGGACACAGAGAGCTGGCCGTGTCTGACCTTTTTTTAAAGGTCTTGAAGGAGCTACATAATTTTTAAGATATTAAATGTTGTGGAGTGTTTTCATGCTGCAGTGGGGGGTTCTTTTGTAACAGAATACGGAGAAGGGTGGGGGTGAATTCTGTTTACAGTTTTGCACTGTATCGCAGTTCCGTCTTTTGTAAGAGCTGCAAACCGCAGGGAGAGAGGACATGTTAGCATCTTGAGCTTGCCATAGGATCACTAAAGGGGGCTGGCACGCTTGGTTGAATAGGTCTGGCCCTCTTCCGATACGTTAGTATATCTATCATTGTTTAAGTGTGTCCCTGTTAGAGAAGCATTAACATATTTTCTGCGAAGTATTGTCTCTCCAGATATCTGCTTGAATAAAGACTACCTTCTGTATCACCGACTCTTGGAGATTGATTTCATTTTCCGTCCCTGCAGTCTGTTATTTATTTTTGTATTAGATTATTCCATTTCGAATACTTCGTTACTAAAAGCAATATGAAAAATGGGAAAACAAGTCTGAATCAGTTTTTGTATTTTAAACTCAGAAATTGGAAAATGAAAAACGGGTCGATTTTTGTTTTTATGAAAAACTGAAATAGAAAAACGAGTCGTTTTCTGGCTTTCCGATTTCCGATTTAGAATGCAAAAACGATTGGCCGGAATGTACACGGACCGAGAAGCTCTATAACAAAAAAAAAACGCGATGTAGAGCTTAATGCGGTGTAACCTGTACCTTCGATGTTTTAGACTTTTTATTAAACCACTGTTCTATGCTACTGAAATGTCATCAACCACTATTACTATCATAAAGCTCCCAAAATCCTTTTAGATGCTACTCCTAAGTAAATGTCTGGAATTTAGTTTGGGATTGTTTTGCAGTTAGTGATCCGTTCGGCTTTGTGTTTTGCTTACAGATGCTATACAAAAATAAAACCAATAAAACACCTATGCTGCTTTAGTAGCAGCAAAATACAAGGTTGTGTATCAGTGTTTAAGATGTTCGCTAGATTCACATTTATTACATTTGTGTTCTGTTTTATGTCAAGGTTGTGACAGCAGTTGTGAAGGATTCAGAAGACAGTTATTCGAATCTTATCCCACACTGAGTGAGGGTGGTGGATTTTAACTAATGAAGATTTCAGGATCTATGAGAAGCCAGATCTTGGCTGTTATTCCTTGCCCTAATGAGGGGTACTCAGCAAAATATTTAAGGGACCCAGAAACCCAAATTTGGCTCTGTCATTATCTATGTAAGGCCGCTACAAAGAGGTCTTAATATGGATCAGGTAAGAGCTTATTGTTTTTTTCTTTGATTGTTTCTTAGTGCTGGTAAATTCTTATTATTCATCCATCTTCTTTGGTGGGTTTTCAGGGTTCCACATGTTCATTCAGCTGTAGTGTAACATTGCATTTGCAGTGAATGACGTGTCTGCTGCAATTCATTTAGTAGGTTCCTGGGCTGTCCTTATCCACTGGGCCCCTGATGAAGTGCCTCTTTTGTGAGAAAGACTTTTCCTTCTCAGAAATAAAGTCACAGTGACGGCTGTAGCAGCAGGTATAGTGTTTTTGTTAATGTAATTGGTCATTGTTAAATACAGTACATTAACTATTTTGAAAGGTTTATTTGCAGTAAAATGATGAAATATGCGTATAGTGGTTTTCAGGAAATGTTTATGCTAATGTAGTCTTACAAAAATAAATGTATTGGTCTCGTTAAATGTTTTCAAAATGAATAAAAGCTGATTGGCTGTGTTTTGATGTAATATAATTTAAGTCGTGGTTATAATCATTGTTTTGCTGCACTTCATGGATACATATGTCAAGTTCTTATTACCTGTTGTCATATACCAAAGGAACTTTTTGATGAACATTCTCACAGTGATCTGACAATGTGTTGGTCCTGCATATGCTTGTGATCATTTGTCCTTAATTGTCTTTGTTTTGCTGTGTCTTCTTAGTTAATTACTTCATGTGAAACTTATGGTTTAAAATGTATTGTCTTCAAGGCCTTCATTTCAGAGCACAGACAGTAGTGTAGTGGAAGGAGTAGGTGAGACTCAGAGTTCAGAGGTGCCCACTGCAACAGTAACTTGTGTGCTGCTGAATTCTGATGAGCTGCTACAGGAGTGTATTCCGGATAGACCAAGTGAAATAATAGACAGCAATAGGGATGCAGGAGTAGACAGGGCAGTCTTCGTTGACAGCAGAGAGACTGAGGACGGTTTGTGAATTAAATTATTTGAATTAATTTTATGTGTTGAATGAAATAAGCTGACACCTTTCTGTTTTTCAATGGGTATGTTTTATTTCTTTTCAGAATGTGAAATCATGGCAAATTTGTTCAGGGAGGCTGTATTGAAGCAGCATGGAACTGCTAAACCACTCCATCTAAGAATGGATTTGCGAGACAGCATGGAGAATAGAGAGAGGGACATTTTGTCATTTTATAAAATGTCCAAAGTAGAATGGGCCTGTCCTTTAAAATGCACACTTGAAGGTATTTGAATGGAATTTTACTCACTCTCTTTATTTTTAAGATTTTAATCATGGTTTCATATTTTAATGTTCTGAGTTTTCCATCGGCGATGCAGCTGTGGGTGAAGGAGTGAACAGGTTCTTTTTCTCCACAATTATATCAAAGCTTCAGTTTGGTTTTCATCGTAACTTGCTTTCTATAAAACAGGGTTTTTAAATGATGTTATTTAGAAATGTCAGTTTATATTAATTTGCTCAAGAATATTACAGATCACAATGTATTTGTAATATTCGTCACGTGCTTGTGGAAAAAATCTATATGCTTTATCGGTCATATTTTTACTTTTTATACATCACCAATCTAACAGAATAAGGATAGACTGTATAGTGGAGGCATCCCATGCGCAATGGTTTTAGTTAATTAACTGGCCAAGGACATCACTGTTCAGGTTATTTATTCTAAGAGTACTACAGAAATCATTGTTTGTTTCCATTATTGTTTAGTCTTGCATCTACACACTGTGCTTTAATGTTTACAATTGTGGAAATAACGCCTAGACAGTATGAACTTAGTGAGCAGTGCATGTTTTGTCATCGTCAGAGTTCAATTTTTTGCAGAAAATAAAATGTGATTTGATTCTTATTTATGTTTGATTTCTTCCCTCCTTAGAAATCACTGACAGAACTTTTAATGTTTGAAGGAGAACCTGACCATTTAATTCCCTCCACATCTGAGTTCCTTCTCGAGAGTGACATGTTTCACGTTGCTGGGCGAATGATTGGACATTCTTTCCTGCACAGTGGTCCAAGCTTAGCTGGATTGAGTCCCGCAATTATCCATGTGTTGCTTGGAGGTGCACCAGAAACCGCCAATCTGGAGAGTCACGATTGTCCTGATATTGATGTTCACGAAACTGTCAAATTAGTAAGTAATGTATGCATAATTTCAATGGCTGAAACTTTTATTGTCTGTTCTGTATTCTCTCATTTTCTGTGCCTCTGAAAATTACTAACAAGCACTCTTTTGAACAGAATTGTCCCAAATTCAAGGTTGTAGGCTGGAGACTGAAATGTACTGAAGTGTAAATCACTGATGTAGAGTGGGATGATCTCCGTTCCATGTGAACAACTAAGAATGGAATGTGGAGCTAAGCCTGATTAAGTTTTCTGGGCTTAAACAACTAATACAAGTGTCTTTCATGACATTAAAATAAAGTCAAGCTATTCTAAGGGTTGCATTAGC
>NW_026708605.1:0-20000 GCF_902713425.1 Acipenser ruthenus
TAGTGTGTGTTAGTGCAGTGAGCTTCAGGACCAGCTGGCTGAGGGGACTCTTCTTTTGGCTCAGTTCTTGGTACTGCAGGGCTTTACTGTGGTAGGAGTTTGGGTTGCTTTGTTTAGATGAAGCCAAAATTTGGACGCGTTGTTTGGTGTTTTTCTCTGTATTTGCAGGATGTTTTTGCAGAACTCTGTGTGCAGGGCTTCTATTGGGTGTTTATCCCATTTAGTGTAATCTGCTCTGTGAGCGGACCCCACACTTCACTGCCATAGAGGGCAATGGGTTTGGTAACACTTTCAAAAATGTTGAGCCAAATTCTAATGGGGAGTTTTATATGAAGCTTTTTCTTTATGGAATAGAAAGCCCTGCGGGCCTTCTCTCTCAGTGCATCACTGCTGGGTTAAAGCTACCTGATGCGCTGATGTTTAGGCCCAGGTAGGTGTAGTGCATGCAGTGTTCTATTGTGGTGTGGTGTAGTGTGAAGATGTATCTACTTTCCTGATATCTGGGTTTTTTCTGAAATATCATGATTTTAGTTTTGTTCATGTTTACTGCCAGGGCCCAGGTCTGACAGTACTGCTCTAGCAGTGACAGGCTCTGCTGCAGCCCTCTCTCTGTCTGTCTCTCTCTCTCTCTCTCTCTCTCTCTGTCTCTCTGTTCTCTCTCTCTCTGTCTCTCTGTTCTCTCCCTCTCTCCCTCCCTCTCTCCCTCTCCCTCTCCCTCTCCCTCCCTCTCTCCCTCCCTCTCTCCCTCTCCTCTCTCCCTCCCTCTCTCCCTCTCCCTCTCCCTCTCCCTCTCCCTCCCTCTCTCCCTCTCTCCCTCCCTCTCTCCCTCCTCCCTCTCCCTCCCTCTCTCCCTCTCCCTCTCCCTCTCCCTCTCCCTCTCCCTCTCCCTCTCCCTCTCCCTCTCTGTCTCTGTCTCTCTGTTCTCTCCCTCTCTCTCTCTCTCCCTCTCTCTCTCTCCCCCTCTCTCTCTCTCTCTCTCCCTCTCTCTCTCTCACTCTGTCTCGCTCGTCTGTTTTGTTATTGCAAGACTGACCCAGCATTGAGCTCCTTCCTCTCTGTGCAGGGATAAGAGCCCGGGGGATGACAGCGGAGCGAAGAAGAAGAAGAAAAAACAGAAGCGGAAAAAGGATAAAGCTGGAGGCAAGGAGCCGGGGCAGGAGCCTGGCAAGGTAGGGAGGGAGGGGGCGGGGCTGTCAATGAAGAGAGGGAGGGAGGGGAGGGAGGGGGGCGGAGCTGTCAATGAAGGGAGGGAGGGAGGGAGGGAGGGGGGTGGAGCTGTCAATGAAGGGAGGGAGGGAGGGAGGGGGGTGGAGCTGTCAATGAAGGGAGGGAGGGAGGGAGGTGGAGCTGTCAATGAAGGGAGGGAGGGGGGCGGAGCTGTCAATGAAGGGAGGGGGGGGTGGAGGTGGTGGGTGGAGGGGGCGGAGCTGTCAATGAAGGGAGGGAGGGGGGAGGTGGTGGGTGGGAGGGGGGCGGAGCTGTCAATGAAGGAAGGGAGGGGGAGGTGGTGGGTGGGAGGGGGGCGGAGCTGTCAATGAAGGGAGGGAGGGAGGGGGGTGGAGCTGTCAATGAAGGGAGGGAGGGGGCGGAGCTGTCAATGAAGGGAGGGAGGGGGGGAGGTGGTGGGTGGGAGGGGGCGGAGCTGTCAATGAAGGGAGGGAGGGAGGGGGTGGAGCTGTCAATGAAGGGAGGGAGGGGGAGGTGGTGGGTGGGAGGGGGGCGGAGCTGTCAATGAAGGGAGGAGGGAGGGAGGGGGGTGAGCTGTCAATGAAGGGAGGGAGGGGGCGGAGCTGTCAATGAAGGGAGGGAGGGGGGAGGTGGTGGGTGGGAGGGGGGCGGAGCTGTCAATGAAGGGAGGGAGGGGGCGGAGCTGTCAATGAAGGGAGGGAGGGGGGAGGTGGTTGGTGGGAGGGGGGGCGGAGCTGTCAATGAAGGGAGGGAGGGGGCGGAGCTGTCAATGAAGGAAGGGAGGGGGGAGGTGGTGGGTGGGAGGGGGCGGAGCTGTCAATGAAGGGAGGGAGGGGGCGGAGCTGTCAATGAAGGGAGGGAGGGAGGGGGTGGAGCTGTCAATGAAGGGAGGGAGGGGGGGTGGAGCTGTCAATGAGGGAGGGAGGGGGCGGAGCTGTCAATGAAGGGAGGGAGGGGGCGGAGCTGTCAATGAAGGGAGGGAGGGAGGGGGTGGAGCTGTCAATGAAGGAAGGGAAGGAGGGGGTGGGTTCTGTCAATGAAGGGAGGGAGGGAGGGGGTGGGTCTGTCAATGAAGGAAGGGAAGGAGGGGGTGGGTCTGTCAATGAAGGAAGGGAAGGAGGGGGGTAGGGCTTTCGAGGGAGGGGAGGGGGTGGATAGCATGTTGTGTAGGAGTTCGTAATAAAAGCCTCAGACTGAAGACTAGACTTCCAGGGTGTTCCCTGCTCGAGTGGACCATGTTCTTGCTCTTGCGTGTGCAGGTGAACTCTCTCCCTGCTGAGAAGCTGCAGGAGATCCAGAAGGCCATCGAGCTGTTCTCTGTGGGACAGGGGCCTGCCAAGACCATGGAGGAGGCCAGCCGCCGGAGCTACCAGTTCTGGGACACGCAGCCGGTCCCCAAGCTAGGTGAGGGGAGCTGCCTTCCACGCTGCAGCCACACAAGCACGCTACCTTCCACACTGCAGCCACACAAGCACGCTACCTTCCACACTGCAGCCACACAAGCACGCTGCCTTCCACGCTGCAGCCACACAAGCACGCTGCCTTCCACACTGCAGCCACACAAGCACGCTACCTTCCACACTGCAGCCACACAAGCACGCTACCTTCCACGCTGCAGCACACAAGCACGCTACCTTCCACGCTGCAGCCACACAAGCACGCTGCCTTCCACACTGCAGCCACACAAGCACGCTACCTTCCACGCTGCAGCCACACAAGCACGCTGCCTTCCACGCTGCAGAACTGTAGCCACGAGGTACTCAAACCCACTGCCTTCCACGCTGCAGCCACACAAGCACACTACTGTCACATTGCAGAACTGTAGCCATGAGCTAGTAAAACTCCACGCTGCAGCCCAGAGCTTTCTCTAACCACTGAGCCACACAAACCCACTGCCTTCCATGCTGCAGCCAGAGCTTTCTCTAACCACTGAGCCACACAAACCCACTGCCTTCCCCACTGCAGCCCAGCACTCTAACCACTGAGCTACTCAACCCCACCGCCTTCCACGCTGCAGCCCAGCATTCTAACCACTGAGCTACTCAAACCCACCGCCTTCCACGCTGCAGCCCAGCTCTTGTTTCTTTTTTCAGGTTGAAAAGTCCCCTGGGTCGACATTGTCAATACCTTTTAGGATTTTGAATGCTTGAATCAGATCACCGCGTAGTCTTCTTTGTTCAAGACTGAATAGATTCAATTCTTTTAGCCTGTCTGCATACGACATGCCTTTTAAACCCGGGATAATTCTGGTCGCTCTTCTTTGCACTCTTTCTAGAGCAGCAATATCCTTTTTGTAACGAGGTGACCAGAAAGCTCTGTGTGTCTCTCGAACCCGGGCTGCTTGTGACTGAGTGTTTAAAGCTGTGTGTGTGTCTCTCTCTCGAACCCGGGCTGCTTGTGACTGAGTGTTTAAAGCTGTGTGTGTGTCTCTCTCGAACCCGGGCTGCTTGTGACTGAGTGTTTAAAGCTGTGTGTGTGTGTCTCTCTCTCGAACCCGGGCTGCTTGTGACTGAGTGTTTAAAGCTGTGTGTGTGTGTCTCTCTCTCGAACCGGGCTGCTTGTGACTGAGTGTTTAAAGCTGTGTGTGTCTCTCTCTCTAACCGGGCTGCTTGTGACTGAGTGTTTAAAGCTGTGTGTGTGTGTCTCTCTCTCGAACCCGGGCTGCTTGTGACTGAGTGTTTAAAGCTGTGTGTGTCTCTCTCTCTAACCCGGGCTGTGTGTTTTCTCGCTATGTTTCAGGGGAGGTGGTGGTGTCTCATGGTCCCATCGAGCCCGATAAGGACAGCATCCGGACGGAGCCATACACCCTGCCGCAGGGCTTCGTCTGGGACGCGCTGGACCTGGGCAACGCAGCCGTGGTGAGGGGCGGCAGGGAGAGCCGTAGCAGTTCTTAAAGATCACCGTAGCACCGCTAGTGGGGATGTGTAGATTGGTAGATAGGTAGGATTTAGAATCGCACCACCAGGTGGGTTTTTAAAGAGTGACTCGCTCTGTATTAAAAGACTGTGATGGCCCTAATATGTATTACCGAAGTACATAGAATTTCTTGTAAGTGCCTGCCTCGCTAGCTCTGTGTGTGTGTGTTTTGTGTGTGTCTCTCCAGTCCAGTCCCCTCCAGTCCTGCCCCTGCCCCCCCCTCCAGTCCTGCCCCTGTCCCCCCTCCAGTCCTGCCCCCCTCCAGTCCTACCCCTGTCCCCCTCCAGTCCTGCTCCTGTCCCCTCCTGCCCCTGTCCCCCTTCCAGTCCTGCCCCCCTCCAGTCCTGCCCCTGCCCCCCTCCAGTCCTGCCCCTGTTCCCACCTCCAGTCCTGTCCCCCTCCAGTCCTGACCCTGTCCCTGCTTCCCCCGCAGCTGAAGGAGCTCTACACTCTGCTCAACGAGAACTACGTGGAGGACGATGACAACATGTTCAGATTTGATTACTCTCCCGAGTTCCTGCTGTGGTGAGGAAGAGAACATTTACCAAACCGCAGGTGTATTCTGATCCCGAGATTTTAATAGTTTAGAGTTGAAATGCTTGCAGTTTTGCCTGAAGGTTTAAGCTTTGTCAGAAACATGCCGGGTGGGTGAGGGTGGCCGGGGTGGGTGAGGGTGGCCGGGGTGGGTGAGGGTGGCCGGGGTGGGTGAGGGTGGTTGGGGTGGCCGGGGTGGTTGGGGTGGGTGAGGGTGGTTGGGGTGGGTGAGAACGGTAGGGGTGGGTGAGGGTGGTTGGGGTGGGTGAGGGTGGTGGGTGAGGGTGGTCGGGGTGGGTGAGGGTGGTCGGTGAGGGTGGTCAGGGTGGTCGGGGTGGGTGAGGGTGGTCGGGGTGGGTGAGGGTGGTCGGTGAGGGTGGTCAGGGTGGTCGGGGTGGGTGAGGGTGGTCGGTGTGGGTGAGGGTGGTCGGTGAGGGTGGTCAGGGTGGTCGGGGTGGGTGAGGGTGGTCAGGGTGGGTGAGGGTGGTGGGTGAGGGTGGTCGGGGTGGGTGAGGGTGGTCGGGGTGGGTGAGGGTGGTCGGTGAGGGTGGTCAGGGTGGTCGGGGTGGGTGAGGGTGGTGGGTGAGGGTGGTCGGGGTGGGTGAGGGTGGTCGGGGTGGGTGAGGGTGGTGGGTGAGGGTGGTCGGGGTGGGTGAGGGTGGTCGGGGTGGGTGAGGGTGGTCGGTGAGGGTGGTCAGGGTGGTCGGGGTGGGTGAGGGTGGTGGGTGAGGGTGGTCGGGGTGGGTGAGGGTGGTCGGGGTGGGTGAGGGTGGTCGGTGAGGGTGGTCAGGGTGGTCGGGGTGGGTGAGGGTGGTGGGTGAGGGTGGTCGGGGTGGGTGAGGGTGGTCGGGGTCCTCAGTAACCCGCTCTGTCCCTTGCAGGGCTCTGCGCCCCCCTGGCTGGCTGCCCCAGTGGCACTGCGGAGTGCGAGTCCTGTCCAACAGCAAGCTGGTGGGCTTCATCAGCGCCATCCCCGCTGACATCCGCATCTACGACACGTGAGTAAATCATTCAGAGCGTGGTGGACGCAGCTTCCAAAACCTGGAAGCCTTTTAGAACTGAGAAGGTGAATCTGCGTGAATGCTCAATAATGTGATCCAAGTCATTATTTTATTACTGTAACATCTCAAAAAAGCTCTGCAGATGTCTGTGATATTCTTTGAGCGCTGGATGCAGAAGCAGCTATCTTGTTTGTGTATGTCCGTGTTATCTATGTGGTGTCGGGTCTGTCAGTATTCATGAGATACGCCCTTTTTTTTTTTTTCGGTTCCTATCAGTCTCACTCGGCCATTGAATGGTTTTCTCTGCTTTTTCTGGAGAAAAAAACGACTAGAGACCTGTTTTTTGCATCTTTTTGATGATGTCGGACAGGGTCCGACATTGGACCGGAAAGGGAAAATTGCGATGTCGGACCAGGTCCGACATAGGACCACAAAGGGTTAATATACTTCACCGTGATACTGACGCCTCCTTTAATTCCCTCATGACATCCCACCCCCGCATTGAGTTGTTTTAACATTAATTTTTCATTCCCCGCTGCGGACGCTTCCCCTGCGTTTCCGTTGTGTGGCTCAGCGGTTTGCTGCTGTCGCCGCGCTCACAGCCTCGGCTCTCCTTTTGTCTTTTACGCTCCAGAGAGAAGAGGATGGTTGAGATTAACTTCCTCTGCGTGCACAAGAAGCTGCGGTCGAAGCGAGTGGCGCCGGTTCTGATCCGGGAGATCACCAGGAGGGTGAACCTGCAGGGGATCTTCCAGGCCGTCTACACCGCTGGCGTGGTGCTGCCCAAACCCGTCAGCACCTGCAGGTCCGGAACCGACTTCACACAGCGATAGCACGACACAGGTGGTTCAGATAGGGTCCAGTATCCGGGCGCTTAGATATTGGACCGTGTTGGAACACCCTGGAGTGTGTTATTGTGCTTATAAACCCAGGGTTCCTACAAAACCAAGGAGCAGTTTAATCTCAGTTACAGCTTGCTCAGCACTTTGCCAATGTGTTTTTATGTATAATAGAATATAATTAATATGTACCAAAAAGAGACAATTAATATACTCTGTATACTTAGTTTGTGCTGGCTCTCGGATTCCCAGTACTCTCATCCTCTCCTCTCCCCTGTGCCCTGTTCTCTCCTGCTTGTGGTGACCCTTTCTCTCTCTCTCTCTCTCTCTCTCTCTCTCTCTCTCTCTCTCTCTCTCTCTCTCTCTCTCTCTCAGGTACTGGCACAGATCTCTAAACCCTCGCAAGCTGATTGAGGTGAAGTTCTCCCACCTGAGCAGGAACATGACAATGCAGCGCACCATGAAGCTCTACCGCCTGCCTGAGGTCGGTCTGTCTGTGCCTTCCTGTCGCTCTGTGTGCCTGCCTGTCTCTCTGTGTGCCTGTCTGTCTCTGCCTGTGTGCCTGCCTGTCTGTCTTTGCCTGTGTGCCTGCCTGTGTCTGTCTGTGTGCCTTCCTGTCTGTCTGTGTGCCTTCCTGTCACTGTGTGCCTGCCTGTCTGTCTCTGCCTGTGTGCCTGCCTGTCTCTCTCTGTGTGCCTGCCTGCCTGTCTCTCTCTGTGTGCCTGCCTGCCTGTCTCTCTCTGTGTGCCTGCCTGCCTGTCTCTGTCTGTGTGCTTGCCTGCCTGCCTGCCTGCCTGTCTGTGTGCCTGTCTGCCTGTCTCTGTCTGTGTTATTATTATTATTTGTTTATTTAGCAGACTCCTTTATCCAAGGTGACTTACAGAGACTAGGGTGTGTGAACTATGCATCAGCTGCAGAGTCACTTACAACTACGTCTCACCCGAAAGACGGAGCACAAGGAGGTGAAGTGACTTGCTCAGGGTCACACAATGAGTCAGTGGCTGAGGTGGGATTTGAACCGGGGACCTCCTGGTTACAAGGCCATTTCTTTAACCACTGGACCACACTGCCTCCTATGTGTGCCTGTCTGTCTGCCTGCCTGTCTGTGTCTGCCTGTCTGTGTGCCTGTCTGTCTGTGTGCCTGCCTGCCTGTCTCTGTCTGTGTGCCTGCCTGCCTGCCTGCCTGCCTGTCTGTGTGCCTGCCTTTCCCTGTCTAAATCTGGGCAGAATGCGTCCAGATTTGCCACCAGTATTCACAGGGAAAAGCCTTATTTTGAATTAATAAGTAGATTCAGATTCCCCGAATGTGTTTGTTGTGATGCCTGCAGTACTTGTGCGTGGTTCTTACTGCGATTACTCAAATGCTGTGCTTTTCTTTATTCTTATTTTCAGTTCAGGAGCTGCTCTTTCATGTATTTCGTTGTTACGTTGTTAAGACGAGAGAAAAACCTGCTGTTTTTATTTAATTTGCATGTCGATTGTTCAAATCGCTTACAAGCAGAGCTAACGAGTTTTGGCTGTGTGGTGTCACCCCCTCCCCCTCCCCCCAGGCCCCGAAGAACAGCGGGCTGCGCCCCATGCAGAGGAAGGACGTCCCGGCGGTGCACCGGCTGCTCCAGGGGTCCCTGCAGCAGTTCCACCTGACCCCCGCCATGAGCCCCGACGAGGTGGAGCACTGGCTGCTGCCCCGCGAGAACATCATCGACACGTACGTCGTGGAGGTCAGCCCCCGTGCCGCTCGCACTGTCCTCTCGCTGCTGTGTGCTCAGTCACTGTGTTTTACACGCACAAGGAAGCAATCCTTATGTAATAGATTTTTAATATCCCAAATATAAATGCGCAGAGTTTCCAAGCCAAACTCAAGAGGGGTTCGGAGGAATCTGTGCTTCCGAGGCAGCAGTGTGGAGTAGTGGTTAGGGCTCTGGACTCTTGACCGGAGGGTCGTGGGTTCAATCCCAGGTGGGGGACACTGCTGCTGTACCCTTGAGCAAGGTACTTTACCTAGATTGCTCCAGTAAAAACCCACCTGTAGTTGTATGTAAAAATAATGTGATGTCTTGTAACAATTGTAAGTCGCCCTGGATAAGGGCGTCTGCTAAGAAATCAATAATGTATGAGCTTGAATCTCATTAACACTCCCAGCAGCCCGATCCCAGCTGCAGACTGGTTCCCGTGCAGCGTACAGAGCATCGTCTTTCTGTATATTTCTGTGTATTGATGGAGGTCTTCTTTATGTTGGCTTTGGCAATTGCTTCCAAACATGTTAAAAAGTTCAAACAGGAATAATGCTTTCAGCGTTCAGGGTGCTGGTCTCTGGTTGAATTTCCCCGGAGAGATGTCAGAAATGTTTCCCTTGCTTCTCTCCTGCTCTTTGCCCGTTTCACCCTCCTGTTCTTGTGTGCAGAACCCCGAGGGCAGCATAACGGACTTCCTGAGCTTCTACACCCTGCCCTCCAGCATCATGAACCACCCCGTCCACAAGAGCCTGAAGGCAGCCTACTCCTTCTACAACGTGCACACCACCACCTCGCTGCTGGAGCTCATGAGCGACGCGCTCGTCCTGGCCAAATTGGTGAGGCGGGGGGAGGGGGGAGGAGGAGAGGAGGGGAGGGAGGGAGGAGGGGAGGGAGGAGGAGGGGGGGAGGGGAGGGAGGAGGAGGGGAGGGAGGGAGGGGGGGAGGGAGGAGGGAGGGGGGGAGGGGAGGGGAGGGGGGGAGGAAGGAGGGAGGGGGGGAGGGGAGGGGAGGGGGGGAGGAGGGAGGGAGGAGGGGAGGGAGGGAGGAGGGGAGGAGGGAGGGAGGGAGGGGACGGGGAGGGGAGGGGGGAGAGAGAGAGGGGGGACGGGGAGGGGGGGGAGGGGAGAGGGAGAGGGGGACGGGGAGGGGAGGGGGGAGAGAGAGAGGGGGGAGGGGAGGGGGGAGAGAAAGAGGGGGGGGACGGGGAGGGAGGGGGGAGAGAGAGAGGGGAGAGGGGGGGAGGGGGACGGGGAGGGGAGGGGAGGGGGGGGAGGGGGAGAGGGGGAGAGGGGGACGGGGAGGGGAGGGAGGAGGGGGGGGAGAGGGAGAGGGGGACGGGGAGGGGAGGGGGGAGAGAGAGAGGGGGGAGGGGAGGGGGGAGAGAAAGAGGGGGAGGGGAGGGAGGGGAACCTGTTTTGTGTAAAATAGACGTTGGGCTCAGTGTTTATGCAGTAATAACTGCACAGTGTGTGAATGCAACTCCCCTGGTTTTGTTTTCTGAACAGAAATAAAGATGATGCAGTGCAGTGTACAGTGCAGTGCAGTGCAATGCCTCTCTTGTAGAGTGTTCTTCATGCTATGGCATCCCAGGGCGCTTCAGAATTAAAAATGTAAAAGACGGTTCTAATGATTTCCTGCCACGAGCACAGCATGTGGTGTAACCCTCCTCTCCTCCTCTCCTGCTCTCCTCCTCCTCCTCCAGAAAGGCTTTGATGTCTTCAACGCCCTGGACCTGATGGAGAACAAGACGTTCCTGGAGAAGCTGAAGTTTGGCATTGGAGACGGGAACCTGCAGTATTACCTGTACAACTGGAAGTGTCCCAGCATGGGCTCGGAGAAGGTGAGAGCTCTTACTGGATCATAGGGCTCGAGCTCGCCACAGAAATCAGGTGCAGGCAGTCAGACGAGGGTCGCTGGGGCTGATCGGAGCTCTACACAGAAATCAGGTGCAGGCAGTCAGACGAGGGTCTCTCGGGCTGATCGGAGCTCTACACAGAAATCAGGTGCAGGCAGTCAGACGAGGGTCGCTGGTGCTGATCGGATCTCTCCACAGAAGTCAGGTGCAGGCAGTCAGACGAGGGTCGCTGGTGCTGATCGGAGCTCTCCACAGAAGTCAGGTGCAGGCAGTCAGACGAGGGTCGCTGGTGCTGATCGGAGCTCTCCACAGAAGTCAGGTGCAGGCAGTCAGACGAGGGTCGCTGGAGCTGATCGGAGCTCTCCACAGAAATCAGGTGCAGGCAGTCAGACGAGGGTCGCTGGTGCTGATCGGAGCTCTCCACAGAAGTCAGGTGCAGGCAGTCAGACGAGGGTCGCTGGTGCTGATCGGAGCTCTCCACAGAAGTCAGGTGCAGGCAGTCAGACGAGGGTCGCTGGTGCTGATCGGAGCTCTCCACAGAAGTCAGGTGCAGGCAGTCAGACGAGGGTCGCTGGAGCTGATCGGAGCTCTCCGCAGAAATCAGGTGCAGGCAGTCAGACGAGGGTCGCTGGTGCTGATCGGAGCTCTCCACAGAAATCAGGTGCAGGCAGTCAGACGAGGGTCGCTGGAGCTGATCGGAGCTCTACACAGAAATCAGGTGCAGGCAGTCGGACCCTCCAAGGAGCAAGCCTGCATGTAATTGATTATTGATTATTGATTCTCCTCCTCCCCTCGCAGGTGGGCCTCGTGCTGCAGTGACCGATCATCAGAAAGGCTGGGAGCCGACTACGCCAGGAAACAGAATGGAGTCCATGTGACCTTTGACCTGCGCTGCCATGGGAACGCGCCACCTCGCGAGGAGCTGCGGACAACGGCCTTTATTTTAAAGGAAAAAAAGAACGAAAAAAATATTAAGATGAATATATAATTCCAATAAAACATACAACAGGCGCTTGAGTCAACGGCGTTCTTTCAATAAAACATCGTTGTTACAAAAACAATATTTATACATAGATTGCATTGTTGGAATGCTGGGAGTGCTCTGTCACGCTGTAGATTCATACTGGGAGTGCTCTGTCACGCTGTAGATTCATACTGGGAATGCTCTGTCTCGTAGATTCATACTGGGAATGCTCTCTGTCACGCTGTAGATTCATACTGGGAGTGCTCTGTCACTAGATTCATACTGGGAATGCTCTCTGTCTCGTAGATTCATAATGGGAATGCTCTGTCACGCTGTAGATTCATACTGGGAATGCTCTGTCACGCTGTAGATTCATACTGGGAATGCTCTGTCACGCTGTAGATTCATACTGGGAGTGCTCTGTCTCGTAGATTCATACTGGGAATGCTCTGTCTTGTAGGTTCATACTGGGAATGCTCTGTCACGCTGTAGATTCATACTGGGAATGCTCTGTCACGCTGTAGATTCATACTGGGAGTGCTCTGTCACGCTGTAGATTCATACTGTGAATGCTCTGTCACGCTGTAGATTCATACTGGGAATGCTCTGTCACGCTGTAGATTCATACTGGGAGTGCTCTGTCATGCTGTAGATTCATACTGGGAGTGCTCTGTCATGCTGTAGATTCATACTGGGAGTGCTCTGTCATGCTGTAGATTCATACTGGGAGTGCTCTCTGTCTCGTAGATTCATACTGGGAATGCTCTGTCACGCTGTAGATTCATACTGGGATGCTCTGTCATGCTGTAGATTCATACTGGGAGTGCTCTGTCACGCTGTAGATTCATACTGGGAGTGCTCTGTCACGCTGTAGATGCGTGGATTAGTGTGTTTCTCAGTGATCAGTGCAGGTGTTCACTGCTCTGCTCTGTCTCTTTAACAGTTACAAACAAGAGAAAGAGGTTTAAAATGTCCTGGCTTTGAACTTGTCAGCTCTAGATTGGTGAAACGCAATGGAACAAAGCGAGTGTGGGAGGGGTCGGGGGTTCTTGCGTGGTTTTCTGCTTTGGTATACTAGAAATGTGTGTGTGTGAGAATGAGCAAGCACTGCAGTAGTGAACACAGGAAGGGTTTCTGGTTTCTGAGGTCACAGTGATTTGAAGCCTGGTCACACAGAAATGAAGAATAAATTCGACTTTCATCTCCCAGATAAACTAGAAATGACTGCTGCCTTCTGCTTCGTTCGTTTTTCCTTTCTTTCCAACCAGGCTGTCCAGTATTTACACTTAAGTCACAATTGTGGCACAGTCATTGTTCCCATATAAAAATCAATGAAATAAAAGTGCCGTTGTTTTGATTACTAGAACCTTGTACAGTGTTTTGGGTTTAGCACACAACACGCAGAGTCACGTTTTACACAATAGCATTTAGTATTGCTTTCTAGTAATACCTGTGCATAGCTTCCTCCTCATAGTTTAGTATTGCTTTCTAGTAATACCTGTGCATAGCTTCCTCCTTGTAGTATTGTTCACTGATTTTCCATAAACATTTCTTTCGTGATGTGAAATGTAGTACTGGGATGAAAGGTTTTCATGCTGGAATAATTATTATTATTATTATTTATTAATTAGTCCTTTTGTAAGTCGTTTTGGATAAAAGCATCTGCTGAGACTAGGGGGTAAACTGTGCATCATCAACAACTGCTGCTGCTGCAGACAGGTTCGTGGTTTTAAGCTGGCTTAACCCTTAAACTGAGGGAACACGAAGCCACTTTGTGGCTTAGAACTTGGTTTCAGGCCACGGCACTCCAGGGGAGACTGGGGGGGGGGTTGAAACGGCAAAGTCGCCTCAAACTAGGTCTCCCGGTCTCCTGGAACCAGGTTTCAAGGTTTCTGTTATTGAAAAAGTGGCTCTGAGTTCCTTGAGTTTCAGATAAAGGGAACTGAAAGAAAGGGCTGGACTGTAGCAGAGTTTGCATGTGTCTGCAAAGCAGCAGAGCTTGTAAAGGGATTCTGAGGACCAGATCGCCGCTGTGTGACCTGCACCTCTGTGCTTCAGTAGGTGTTTCCAGCTGAGGGTGTAGTGCAGGTTCATGAAGGACACGGAGCTGCAGCTCTGCTTTAGCACGAGTTATTGGGGGTGTCAGAGTCGTGGGTGCAGGAGTTGTGTGCTGAGGGTGCTGGTCATGGGGATTCATGGCTCCATGTTGCCCACAGCTCTGATTCTGTTTTTACAGCCATACCGGACCCATAATTAGTGAAGGCATTTTTCAAAATCTTTTTATTTATTATTTTTGTTAAATATAAAATGGTGATCTCCATCATATCCATCATTGGGACACTAAATTTAAGTTTGTATAAAAAAAAACAATGTTCCCCAGTACTAAAACTACAGAACCCAGCTTTGAATTGAATTGAATTGAATTTGTCTCAACCAGGAATTATCCGAATGTGTTGTAATTGCTTGTGTCAGCAGAGGGCGCTGGTGGGCCAGGCTGTTGCTTCTAGATGACATCATTATAACTTGTGTCAATGCCTGTAGTTCCACAGCTCACCACTAGAGACAGTGTTACCTCGCTCAGAGTTTTTACTGTCCTGTTTTCATGCAATCACTGTAAATGGTTCTAATTGCAATTACAGAACTCAAATACAGTGTTTTCTTTATGCTTTGCTAAGTCTGTGTTAAAGTGCTTTCACTTGCTATAGACATCTCAAGGCCGGATCAGCCAAAAAAGGGTCTTTCTACAAGCGAGAGCCAGCGCCATCTAGCTGTGGAACAATACCTGAGCTAACGTAGACTTACTGAACGTGAAAAGTTCAATGAATAGCAGCTGTTTGTTGACTACAGAAATAGAACCGAACAGAAACGTTAAAGTCAGAAATAAATCTTAAACATGTGCGATGCATCGAAGATAATTCACAGTACTGCCTTGGAAGGATGCATCCTTTAGTTTGGTGTTTGCAGACTGCTGTACTGTGCTGGTCAAATCCCTTTGCCTTGTTTGCTTGCATTGCGATATTAGACACTTGGAGCACAGAGGCCAGTCCCTGGGAATGTCACTGGTTT
The DNA here is from genome assembly GCF_902713425.1 of Acipenser ruthenus. Lineage (NCBI taxonomy): Eukaryota > Metazoa > Chordata > Actinopteri > Acipenseriformes > Acipenseridae > Acipenser > Acipenser ruthenus. The sequence goes on from NW_026708605.1 coordinate 14,100, forward strand.
CATCTGATTGACCAACAGGAAGTGCTTGTCCTGACAGACGGGAGATCGCGTGGTTAAAATGTTTCCAAATGTCTTCCCTGCCTTGCATAAACATTCCCTCGACACAGGAGGTGCGGTTTTGAAAGAAGCCTGCCGTTTCAAAGCTTGGGGGTCACTGGGGGAAGCAGCTGGCCAGCGTCCACGTGGGTCCAGCCAGGGCGGGCCTGGGTGTCCAGCTCCAAACTGCCAGTGTTTACAGGTTTGTTTTAATAAACTGTGAGTACGATCCAGACCCCGAAACACATTCCTTCCACAGAGATTTCCATACCCAAAGTGACTCCGAGGTTAGTGCTGAGCAGGGAGTGCGAGACCAGCAGCACAGCCTCCTGATCTCTGCTTTTCATTCCTCTGTTTCTCTTTCTTTCTCTCCCTCTCTCTGCAGTACAGAGACATGCTGGAGCAGATACACACTGGACGGCCGATTTAATATTAGAGGGGCTTGCGAAGCAAGAGACCCCACTTTTAATCTTCGACATACTTATTATTATTATTCTTTGGCACGCTACTCCTCTTACACCGTTTAAGCTAGAAACGCCGTTCAAACTTTAAAACGTGTAGAACGGTCTGGAATAGTGTGCTTGTATACAACTTTTTGATATCTTTTATACTTTTTAAACTATTAAGCTTTTTGTCCCTTTTTCTGTCCATCTTCATTCACTTTAATGGGACTTTTTTCAACATTCTAAAGCTCCCCATTGTTTAAAAACTCCCAGACTTCCAACTTTCTATTTACTGATTTTGACACAAATCAGCTACTTTGACCACTTTCCCAACAAGTAAGACAAAAAGTTAGAGGAAATGAAATCTTCCTCAACTTCTCTGCTATTCAAATATGAAATCACAACAGAAATAACTTTTACCAATCAAGAGGTACAACTGTTTTAGTAACCTCATCAACTAAATTTTCTCAAACTTTGTAAACTGAAATTTTGAGCACTTTCCCAACAAGCTAGACAAAAAGTTAGAGGAAATAAACCTTCCTCTACTTCTCTGTTCTTCAAATATGAAATCGAAACAGAAATAGCTTTTACCAATGAAGAGGTACAGCTGTTTTAGTAACCGCAGCAACTACGTTTTCTGTGAACTTTTAGAAATAACTGCCGTTTTGACCACTTTCCCAACAAGTTAGACAAATACTTAGCGGGTATGAAATCTTCCTCTACTTCTCAGCTATTCAAATATGAAATCGAAACAGGAATGGCGTCTACCAATCAAGAGGTCCAGCTGTTTTAGTAACCGCATCAACTTCTTTCAGGAGGCTACTTCCCTCTGTTGAATTAACTGTCATGGAACTTTGAGAAATTTCTAATTATAGCGCATTCTAAGCACAATTAGTAAACAACGTGACTTTTGACACAAATCAGCTACTTTGACCACTTTCCCAATAAAGCAAGCCCCGCAACTTTACTTGTAAAGTTACCATCTAGTTTTATTATTATTTATTTCTTAGCAGACGCCCTTATCCAGGACGACTTACAATTGTTACAAGATATCACATTATTTTTACATACAATTACATCATTTTTACACATTATTTTTTACATACAATTACCCATTTATACAGTTGGGTTTTTACTGGTGCAATCTAGGTAAAGTACCTTGCTCAAGGGTACAGCAGCAGTGTCCCCCACCTGGGATTGAACCCACGACCCTCCGGTCAAGAGTCCAGTGGCAGCAGTGTGAAGGATTTAACCGCATGCTGGTTGTGAAATGGGAAGTTTTCATGTCAAAACATTGAGAGGAGAGAGAGAGGTTTTTATTCAGTTTCAAATCCCTGTCCAAACACAAAAGGATGCAGCAGTGCTGCAGCTCTGACCCCTGGTCACATGATAAAAACTTGTTTTACTGTCGCGAGGGCACTAATAAAATATGTAATGATTACTGAAATTAGGTTACTATATAACCCAATGAATGATAATTGAATCTCTATATATATAAAATAAATAATCAGCCTGGGTGATTTCTAGCCCTGCACAGGAGGGCTCTGGAGTTATCCAGTATTATTATTAGTTTATTTAGCAGACGCCTTTATCCAAGGCGACTTACAGAGACTAGGGTGTGTGAACTATGCATCAGCGGCAGAGTCACTTACAATTACATCTCACCCGAATGGCTGAGCACAAGGAGGTTAGGTGACTTGCTCAGGGTCACACAGTGAGTCAGTGGCTGAGGTGGGATTTGAACCGGGGACCTCCTGGTTACAAGCCCTTTTCTTTAACCACTGGACCACGCAGCCTCCTAAGAGGTGATGTAATAGCACGCAGCAGCTCTGTTTAAGGGATGTCGTCTCCCGGTGGTTAGGGAGCTGAAATTAATTTATTAATGTTTATTACTAAATTAATGTTATTCATTGAAGAAAAAAAAAAAACACCCCCAAATCACAAACTGCCTGGTGCAACACGCCCCTGCAGGCACAGCAGAGCTGAGACTGAAACACCTGTCGGTTTTACAGCTCTGATTTGAGGCTTCAGGAAAACCTTTGATCTATCCCTGATTTGTGAAGGAGCCACTAAAACGTTTGTTTTAACATTACAAACAGAAAGAAACTCAGCCCTACAGGAATCCTATATCATTACATATTATTGCTTCAGGAAACAGATTTCTTACTAAAGGAAACCAGAAACGCTCTATTATTAGCAGTGAGCTCGGCCAAATATCCTTCCGATTCCAACGGGACTCACCCTTTGAGTTCTTTAATAAAAGCAAACTGAATTACGGATATTTAAAAATAAATGTTAAAATATTTCCATACAAAACTACAGTGTCTGCGGAACCTCAGGTCGAAACTAAATACTCTATAATAATACATATATATATATATATATAAAATAATGCAATGATTACAGAAGCTCTCGATGCCCTGGAATGTCACACAGTAGCGAGTTTGGGAATGCTAAACCATCGCGAACTCTAAAGAGGGACGCTTCCTATTGGAAAAACAAACAGGGCTGCCTGAAATAAACAAAACTACATTAAAACGTATTCTAAAAAAAATGATTAATGAATAATTTACAAACATGTAGGACATCCTCTGTGAGTCGGTGCTGTGACGCAGTGCTACAGAGTGCCAGTGTTCGGGGCACTGAGTCGGCTGCTCTCTGCCAGCACTGCACAACCCTGAGGCACAGCGAGAGCCCCTCTGCTCCTGAGGGACCCCCGCACTGGGGGGCTCACACAGACTGGCTCCTGGACAGCTCTGACACCTTGATGTGAACGAAGAGAGACGCGGGGGAGATGGGGGCACCGTCCGCAGAGAGCAGGTGAATGTGCCGGTACCCTGGAAATACAATAGAGTGTAATGAGACAGCATTCAATACAGTGTAATGAGACAGCATTCAATACAGTGCAATAGAGATCAATGAGACAGCATTCAATAGAGATCAATGAGACAGCATTCAATACAGATCAATGAGACAGCATTCAATACAGATCAATGAGACAGCATTAATAGAGATCAATAGAGATCAATGTGACAGCATTCAATACAGTGCAATAGAGATCAATGTGACAGCGCAGCGAGTGGGAGCAGTGGCTGAAAGGCAGGCAGTCTGGTACCCGGGCACAGACAGACACAGAGCAGACAGCGTGGAGGGGTTTGTGGGGTACCTTGGCGCAGGCTGGTGAAGGGCAGGGTGAACTGTCCCACGAAGTCGTTGCTGGAGGTGGTGTCGTGGTCCTCCACTACGAACCGGACCAGCGCCAGCTCCGGGACCCCCACGTCGAACACCAGGGTGTGGTTCCACCGTGGGTTGAACCCTGCGCACAGAGAGGGGGTTAGAGATCAGAGAGCAGGATCACAGCCACTCGCAGAGAAGAGAGAAGAGTCACTTTCCTTTTGACATGTGACGCAGATATTAGCCTATACTTTTATTATTATTATTATTATTATTATTATTTATTTATTTATTTATTTCTTAGCAGAAGCCCTTATCCAGGGCGACTGACAGTTGTTACAAGATATCACATTATTTTTACATACAATTACCCATTTATACAGTTGGGTTTTTTACTGGAGCAATCTAGGTAAAGTACCTTGCTCAAGGGTACAGCAGCAGTGTCCCCCCACCTGGGATTGAACCCACGACCCTCCAGTCAAGAGTCCAGAGCCCTGACCACTACTCCACACTACTGCCCACACTTGTAACACACAAGACAGTGTAAAATCCATCGCATTGAAACACCTTTTATTCTATGGTTGGAATTTCATACAATGGTTTTGTCATTACAATCTCAACACTGTGCCTGCTGCATGGCTGTACAGTCTGAGAGTCTAAATCTGTCTTGATCTGTGCTGAGAACACTGTGTGTGTGTGTGTGTGTGTGTGTGTGTGTGTCTCTCAGTATATGTGTCTCAGTGTGTGGGTTTCTAAGTGTGTGTGTGTCTGACTGTGTGTGTCTCAGTGTGTGTGTGTGTCTGATTGTGTGTGTGTGTGTGTGTGTCTGACTGTGTGTGTGTCTCAGTGTGTGTGTGTGTGTCGGGGGGCTGCACCATTGTTGTTGATGTGGGGGGTCTCAGTGTGTGTGTCAGGGGGCTGCACCATTGTTGTTGATGTGGGGGGTCTCAGTGTGTGTGTCAGGGGGCTGCACCATTGTTGTTGATGTGGGGGGTCTCAGTGTGTGTGTGGGGGGGCTGCACCATTGTTGTTGATGTGGGGGGTCTCAGTGTGTGTGTCAGGGGGCTGCACCATTGTTGTTGATGTGGGGGGTCTCAGTGTGTGTGTCGGGGGGCTGCACCATTGTTGTTGATGTGGGGGGTCTCAGTGTGTGTGTCAGGGGGCTGCACCATTGTTGTTGATGTGGGGGGTCTCAGTGTGTGTGTCAGGGGGCTGCACCATTGTTGTTGATGTGGGGGGTCTCAGTGTGTGTGTGGGGGGTCTCAGTGTGTGTGTGGGGGGGCTGCACCATTGTTGTTGATGTGGGGGGTCTCAGTGTGTGTGTCAGGGGGCTGCACCATTGTTGTTGATGTGGGGGGTCTCAGTGTGTGTGTGGGGGGTCTCAGTGTGTGTGTGGGGGGGCTGCACCATTGTTGTTGATGTGGGGGGTCTCAGTGTGTGTGTGGGGGGGCTGCACCATTGTTGTTGATGTGGGGGGTCTCAGTGTGTGTGTCAGGGGGCTGCACCATTGTTGTTGATGTGGGGGGTCTCAGTGTGTGTGTCAGGGGGCTGCACCATTGTTGTTGATGTGGGGGGTCTCAGTGTGTGTGTCAGGGGGCTGCACCATTGTTGTTGATGTGGGGGGTCTCAGTGTGTGTGTCAAGGGGCTGCACCATTGTTGTTGATGTGGGGGGTCTCAGTGTGTGTGTCAGGGGGCTGCACCATTGTTGTTGATGTGGGGGGTCTCAGTGTGTGTGTCAGGGGGCTGCACCATTGTTGTTGATGTGGGGGGTCTCAGTGTGTGTGTCAGGGGGCTGCACCATTGTTGTTGATGTGGGGGGTCTCAGTGTGTGTGTCAGGGGGCTGCACCATTGTTGTTGATGTGGGGGGTCTCAGTGTGTGTGTCGGGGGGCTGCACCATTGTTGTTGATGTGGGGGGTCTCAGTGTGTGTGTCAGGGGGCTGCACCATTGTTGTTGATGTGGGGGGTCTCAGTGTGTGTGTCAGGGGGCTGCACCATTGTTGTTGATGTGGGGGGTCTCAGTGTGTGTGTGGGGGGGCTGCACCATTGTTGTTGATGTGGGGGGTCTCAGTGTGTGTGTCAGGGGGCTGCACCATTGTTGTTGATGTGGGGGGTCTCAGTGTGTGTGTCAGGGGGCTGCACCATTGTTGTTGATGTGGGGGGTCTCAGTGTGTGTGTGGGGGGTCTCAGTGTGTGTGTGGGGGGGCTGCACCATTGTTGTTGATGTGGGGGGTCTCAGTGTGTGTGT
>NW_026708605.1:25000-27500 GCF_902713425.1 Acipenser ruthenus
GAGGGAGAGGGAGGGAGGGAGAGGAAAGGGAGAGAGAGGGGAGGGAGAGGGAGGGAGGGAGGGAGAGGAAAGGGGGGAGAAGAGGGAGGGAGAGGAAAGAGGGAGAAGAGGGAGGGAGAGACGGGGAGAGAGAGGGTGAGGGAGGGAGGGAGAGGGGAGAGAGAGAGGGTGAGGGAGGGAGGGAGAGGAAAGGGGGGAGAGAGGGAGGGAGAGAGGGGAGGGGAGAGGGGGAGGGAGAGTGAGGGGGAGAGGAGAGAGGGGTGAGGGAGGGAGGGAGGGAGAGGAAAGGGGGAGAGGGAGGGAGAGAGAGGGGAGAGAGAGGAAGGGAGAGGAAAGGGGAGAGGGGAGAGAGAGGGGGAGGGAGGGAGGGAGAGGACAAGGGGGAGAAAGGGGGAGAGAGGGAGGGAGAGAGAGGGGAGAGAGAGGGGAGAGAGAGGGTGAGGGAGGGAGGGAAAGACAGGGTGAGGGAGGGAGGGAGAGGGGGAGAGGGTGAGGGAGGGAGAGGAAAGGGGGAGAGAGGGGGAGGGAGGGAGAGGAAAGGGGAAGAAGAGGGAGGGAGGAGAGAGGGAAGAGAAAGGGGTAGAGAGGGAGGGAGGGTGAGGGAGGGAGAGGAAAGGGGGGAGAGAGGAGGGAGGGAGAGGGGAGAGAGGGTGAGGGAGGGACGAAGGAGAGGAAGGGGGGAGAGAGAGGGTAGAGAGAGAGAGGGGAGAGGAAGGGGGAGAGAGAGGGTAGAGAGAGAGGGGGGAGGGAGGGAGAGGAAAGGGGGGAAAGAGGGAGGGAGGGAGAGGGGGAGAGAGAGGGGGAGAGAGGGAGGGAAGGTGAGGGAGGGAGAGGAAAGGGGGGAGAGAGGGGAGGGAGGGAGAGGGTGAGGGAGGGACGGAAGAGAGGAAGGGGGGAGAGAGAGGGTAGAGAGAGAGAGGGGGAGAGGAAGGGGGAGAGTGGGGGAGGGAAGAAGAGGAAGGGGGAGAGGAAGGGGGAGAGAGAGAGGGTAGAGAGAGAGGAGGGGAGAGGAAGGGGGAGAGAGAGGGTAGAGAGAGAGGGGGGGAGGGAGGAGAGGAAAGGGGGAGAAGAGGAGGGAGGGAGAGGGGGGAGTGAGAGGGGGGAGAGAGGGAGGGAAGGTGAGGAGGGAGAGGGAAAGGGGGAGGGAGGGAGGAGAGGGGAGAGAGGGTGAGAGGGACGGGAAGGAGAGGAAGGGGGGAGAGAGAGGGTAGAGAGAGAGAGGGGGAGAGGAAGGGGGAGAGTGGGGGAGGGAAGAAGAGGAAGGGGGAGAGGAAGGGGAGAGAGAGAGGGAGGGAGGGAGAGGAAGGGGGAGAGAGAGAGAGGGTGAGGGAGGGAGAGAGAGGAAAGGGGGAAGAGGGAGGGAGGGAGAGGGAGAGAGAGAGGAGGGAGGGTGAGGGAGGAGAGGAAAGGGGGAGAGAGGGAGGGAGAGAGAGGGGGAGAGAGAGGGGGAGGGAGGGACGGAGGGAGGGAAGGGGGGAGAGTGAGGGTAGAGAGAGAGGGGGAGAGGAAGGGGGAGAGAGAGGGTAGAGAGAGAGAGGGGTGAGAGGAAGGGGGGAGAGTGGGGGAGGGAAGAAGGGAAGGGGGAGAGGAAGGTGGAGAGAGAGAGGGAGGGAGGGAGAGGAAGGGGGAGAGAGAGAGAGGGTGAGGGAGGAGAGAGAGGAAAGGGGGAAAGAGGGAGGAGAGAGAGGGGAGAGAGAGAGAGAGAGAGAGGGAGAGATATTAGTGGCCCAGTGGAACTGTGCAAAACCTAGAAGAAGCCAAGTGGAGTGGACAGGTAGTGATTATACTGATTATACTGATGCAGGCACCTGCTGTTCTGTTTGAAAACGTCTCCACGTGCCACGCACCTTATTCCCAGAGAAGAGTTCACTGAATCCGGCCCTCAGCGTCTCCCAAGGGAACTGAAGAAGCAGCTGGCAGTGGATCACTCAGACACCTTCAATCTGACCCCCCAGGTGTGCTGGATCACCTGGTGGCACTGTGTGTGGGTGTGGGTGTGTGTGTGTGGGTGTGTGGCTGGGTGTGTGGGTGGGTGTGGGTGTGTGTGGGTGGGTGTGGGTGTGTGTGTGGGGGTGTGTGTGTGTGGGTGGGTGTGGGTGTGTGTGTGTGTGTGGGTGTGTGTGTGGGTGGGTGTGGGTGTGTTCAGGTCTCCCTGGTTGACAGGGGCAGGGTGGCGCTGTGTGTGTGGGTGGGTGTGAGTGTGGGTGGGTGTGTGTGTGTGTGTGTGTGGGTGTGTGTGTGGGTGGGTGTGGGTGTGTTCAGGTCTCCCTGGTTGACAGGGGCAGGGTGGCGCTGTGTGGGTGGGTGGGTGTGGGTGTGGGTGGGTGTGTGTGTGTGGGGGGGGGTGTGGATGTGGGTGTGTTCAGGTCTCTCTGGTTGACAGGGGCAGGGTGATGCTGTGTGTGTGGGTGGGTGTGTGTGTGTGGGGGGGGGGGTGTGGATGTGGGTGTGTTCAGGTCTCTCTGGTTGACAGGGGCAGGGTGATGCTGTGGCTGCAGTA
>NW_026708605.1:32500-43503 GCF_902713425.1 Acipenser ruthenus
CATAGGGAAGCATTGTAAAGCACAGAGAGGTGTGGTAAAGCATAGGGAAGCATTGTAAAGCACAGAGAGGTCTGGTAAAGCATAGGGAAGCATTGTAAAGCACAGAGAGGTCTGGTAAAGCATAGGGAGGCATTGTAAAGCACAGAGAGGTGTGGTAAAGCATAGGGAGGCATTGTAAAGCACAGAGAGGTCTGGTAAAGCATAGGGAAGCATTGTAAAGCACAGAGAGGTCTGGTAAAGCATAGGGAAGCATTGTAAAGCACAGAGAGGTGTGGTAAAGCATAGGGAAGCATTGTAAAGCACAGAGAGGTCTGGTAAAGCATAGGGAAGCATTGTAAAGCACAGAGAGGTCTGGTAAAGCATAGGGAAGCATTGTAAAGCACAGAGAGGTCTGGTAAAGCATAGGGAAGCATTGTAAAGCACAGAGAGGCCTGGTAAAGCATAGGGAAGCATTGTAAAGCACAGAGAGGTCTGGTAAACCACAGGGCTGTGTGTCTCAGTGCTGGGGAGGGTGGAGGTCTGTGCTGGTGTGAGTCTCAGTGCTGGAGGGTTCAAGCAGGTCTCAGTGTAATCAAAGCCAGATCTCTCAGACTGAGAGAGAGCTGCTTACAGAATCTAGCAGCGAGATGAGCTCTGAACCCCGAGTTTACCAGCTTGATCTTATAATCATTCAAACCCGAGACAGAATGACCTTGCGGGCGCGTGGCCCTGTTCCAACAGCGTCTGTTTAATGAGAGGTTTAAACTCGCTCTGTTTTACAAACATTGCTCCAGTTGTATAAACAGCAGGCTGCAGGATCGTGTGTTAAACTTCTGGGGCTCAGAGAGCACTGCACTGAGCACCAACAACTGAGCAGCAGGGGATTTTTAGGACTGAGGCATCATTTAAACAAATGAAATTATATGAACATAATGTAGATCTTTTATTTAAGATCATGTAATCAAAGAAACGACAATAATGACATCGCAAAAGTCTACCGGAAGCCATGATAGTAGTACAGTATTTCATGTTGGATTTCAATTATGAATTTGGAATGGAATGTGGAAAACTACAGAGCGGTGTGGAATTCAATATGTTAACGTCACATTATTCAGCAGCTTTCGTTCGACTATATGAAGCTATATGAGTTCATTCTATAGGGAGATGCCATGCTTTTGTCCACAGCTGTAGAGGCTCTTTCATGAAACATGAAGACTGAGAGGGATGTCCTTCAGCGAATTCTGTATAGAAGCAGCGAATAGCTAGCTGGACATCTGGAGCTGTTTAGATCTGTGTGTTCTCCTGGGCACAGCGCCTACGAGCAGAGAAACAGGACCTCCATCTCCCTCCTCCCCTCTCTCTCCCTCTGTCTCTCTCCTCCCCTCTTTCTCCCTCCATCTCCCTCCTCCCCTCTCTCTCCCTCTCTCCCTCCTCCCCTCTCTCTCCCTCCTCCCTCTCTCCCCTCCCCCTCACCAATGCACTGCAAGACTGGTCAAGTCTAAAAAACAGCAATTGCAGTGAAGTAAACTCCCCCCTCTCCTCTCTCTGTCTCCTCTCCCCTCTCCTCTCTCCTCTCTCTCCTCTACTCTCTATGTCTCCCCCCTCTCCTCCCCCTCTCCTCTCTGTGTCCTCTCCCCTCTCCTCTCTTGTCTCCTCTCTCTGTCTCCTCTCCATTCTCCTCCCCCCTCTCCTCTCTCTGTCTTCTCTCTCTCCTCTCCCCTCTCCTCTCCCCTCCCCCTCACCAATGCACTGCAAGACTGGTCAAGTCTAAAAAACAGCAATTGCAGTGAAGTAAACTCCCCCCTCTCCTCTCTCTGTCTCCTCTCCCCTCTCCTCCCCCTCTCCTCTCTCTGTCCCCTCTCCTCTCTCCTCTCTCTCCTCTACTCTCTATGTCTCCCCCCTCTCCTCCCCCTCTCCTCTCTGTGTCCTCTCCCCTCTCCTCTCTTGTCTCCTCTCTCTGTCTCCTCTCCATTCTCCTCCCCCCTCTCCTCTCTCTGTCTTCTCTCTCTCCTCTCCCCTCTCCACTCCCCTCTCTCCTCTCTCTCCTCCCCCTCTCCTCCCTCCTCTCCTCTCCTCTCCTCTCACCTTGAATAGCTGTCGTGCATACAGCTCAGTCACCTCTATGTTGATCATCCTCAGCAGGCTCTTCACCTCCTTGAAGCTCATCGTGTTGTCCTTGTCAGCGTCGGCTCTGCGCAGGTACCCGTAGATCCAGGTGAGCCTAGTCAAGGAGGACACACGCACACACTGACACACGCACCGCACACACACACCACACACTGACACACACACACACACTGCTCTGCGCAGGTACCCGTAGATCCAGGTGAGCCTAGTCAAGGAGGACACGCGCGCGCACACCGATACACAGACACACGTACAGACTGACACACGCACACACACACCGCACACACACTGACACACGCACACATGGTTTTCCCATAGTTTTACTATGCACTTACCATAGTTTACCACGCTTTACAATGCTTGCCTATACTTTACCCTGTTTTCATTGTGGGAAACCTTTACAAGGGTACACTCACATGCACTCACAGACACTCACATGCACTCACATGCACTCACATGCACTCACAGACACTCACATGCACTCACAGACACTCACAGACACTCACATGCACTCACATGCACTCACAGACACTCACATGCACTCACAGACACTCACAGACACTCACATGCACTCACAGACACTCACATGCACTCATATGCACTCACAGACACTCACATGCACTCACAGGCACTCACAGACACTCACATGCACTCACATGCACTCACAGACACTCACATGCACTCATATGCACTCACAGACACTCACATGCACTCACAGGCACTCACAGACACTCACATGCACTCACATGCACTCACAGACACTCACATGCACTCACATGCACTCACAGACACTCACATGCACTCACATGCACTCACATGCACTCACAGACACTCACATGCACTCGCATGCACTCACAGACACTCGCATGCACTCACAGACACTCACATGCACTCACAGACACTCACATGCACTCACATGCACTCACATGCACTCACAGACACTCACATGCACTCACAGACACTCACAGACACTCACATGCACTCACAGACACTCACATGCACTCACATGCACTCACAGACACTCGCATGCACTCACATGCACTCACATGCACTCACAGACACTCACATGCACTCACAGACACTCGCATGCACTCACATGCACTCACATGCACTCACATGCACTCACAGACACTCACATGCACTCACAGACACTCGCATGCACTCACATGCACTCACATGCACTCACAGACACTCACATGCACTCACAGACACTCACAGACACTCGCATGCACTCGCATGCACTCACAGACACTCACATGCACTCACATGCACTCACATGCACTCACAGACACTCACATGCACTCACAGACACTCACATGCACTCACATGCACTCACATGCACTCACAGACACTCACATGCACTCGCATGCACTCACAGACACTCACATGCACTCACAGACACTCACAGACACTCACATGCACTCACATGCCACCCCTCAAGCCCGTGTGAAGGATATTGCTCCAGTTTGTCTCTCTGGCTCATGGTCTGGCCCCTCTCCTGCAGCCTCCGCAGCCCCCTGATCCAGTGGCGTGCCTCCGCCTCCGAGCTGCAGGCCAGGTCCAGGCCTCTGCGCGGCCCCCTGAACACCACGGTAAAGCAGTGAGCCTCGGGGATCGAGCCACACAGCCCCCGCAGCACCTCCGACTGACAGCCCTCCAGCACACACTGCACATCCATCACTGAGACTGGGAGAGGAGAGAGAGAGGGGTTACTGCAGGGAGAGAGGGGTTAGGGTAAGACAGCATCGCACTGAGCATCACACTGAGAGACAGCATCACACTGAGAGACAGCATCACACTGAGAATCACACTGAGAGACAGCATCACACTGAGAATCACACTGAGAGACAGCATTGCACTGAGAGACAGCATTATTCTGAGACAGCATCACATTGAGACACAGCATCACACTGAGAATCACACTGAGACAGCATCGCACTGAGAGACAGCATCATACTGAGAGACAGCATCACACTGAGAGACAGCATCACACTGAGAATCACACTGAGTGACAGCATCGCACTGAGAGACAGCATCATACTGAGACAGCATCACACTGAGAGACAGGATCACACTGAGAGACAGCATCATACTGAGACAGTATCATACTGAGAGACAGCATCACACTGAGAATCACACTGAGAGACAGCATCACACTGAGAGACAGCATCACACTGAGAATCACACTGAGAGACAGCATTGCACTGAGAGACAGCATTATACTGAGAGATAGCATCACACTGAGACACAGCATCACAATGAGAATCACACTGAGAGACAGCATCGCACTGAGAATCACACTGAGAGACAGCATTGCACTGAGAGACAGCATCATACTGAGAGACAGTATCATACTGACAGACAGCATTATACTGAGAAACAGCATCACACTGAGAGACAGCATCACACTGAAAATCACACTGAGAGACAGCATCACACTGAGAATCACACTGAGAGACAGCATCACACTGAGAATCACACTGAGAGACAGCATTGCACTGAGAATCACACTGAGAGACAGCATTGCACTGAGAGACAGCATTATACTGAGAGATAGCATCACACTGAGGGGATCAGATTTACAAAGCTAGCTCAGAACCGGGAGATAGAACGGGCCCAGGTTTCACCAACAAGATGCAACCTACTGGATAAGAATTCTGATAAACGTCTCAAACCTGTAATAAAAGCAAAAACGAGGACACATGACATACAAAACAGAGTATTTTGCTTTGGTTACAGTTTCTGAAATGCTTGTCCTTAATCTGTTCTAAGCAGGACTGCCAGTCCCTTTGTTTGCGACTGTAATTTAGGTTAGAATGGGAAAAGCAGGTCCTTGCGCTGCGCTGCGCTGACCCTCCAATCTGAAATAAATAACTGGCTCTTAGAGTTAGATTAAAGAAACTCCAAGCTGATTCTGAATTACAGAGCAGCTCTCAGAGGTGACCAGCCATGCAAAAACAACAGAGCAGCTGATTGGAGCCTGCAGGGAGGCGGGGATCTGACCACCAATAGCAGGGCAGCTCCCTGAACATCCCTTAAGGACTTTTGTGTGTCTCAGTGTCTCAGTGTATCTCTGTGTCTCTCAGTGTATCTCTGTGTATCTCAGTGTATCTCTGTGTATCTCAGTGTATCTCTGTGTCTCTCAGTGTATCTCTATGTGTCTCAGTGTATCTCTGTGTCTCTCAGTGTATCTCTGTGTCTCAGTGTATCTCTGTGTGTCTCAGTGTATCTCTATGTGTCTCGGTGCCTCTCTCAGTGTATATCTATGTCTCTCAGTGTATCTCTGTGTGTCTTGTGCCTCTCCCAGTGTATCTCAGTGTATCTATATGTGTCTCAGTGTATCTCAGTGTATCTCAGTGTATCTCTATGTGTCTCAGTGTATCTCTGTGTCTCAGTGTATCTCTATGTGTCTCAGTGTATCTTCTTGTGTCTCTCAGTGTATCTCTGTGTCGTCTCAGTGTATCTCTATGTGTCTCAGTGTATCTCTGTGTCTCTCAGTGTATCTCTATGTGTCTCAGTGTATCTCTGTGTCTCTCAGTGTATCTCTGTTGTGTCTCAGTGTATCTCTATGTGTCTCAGTGTATCTCTGTGTCTCTCAGTGTATCTCTATGTGTCTCAGTGTATCTCTGTGTCTCTCAGTGTATCTCTGTGTGTCTCAGTGTATCTAGTGTATCTCAGTGTATCTCTATGTGTCTCAGTGTATCTCTGTGTCTCTCAGTGTATCTCTGTGTCTCTCAGTGTATCTCTGTGTGTCTCAGTGTATCTCTATGTGTCTCAGTGTATCTCTGTGTCTCTCAGTGTATCTCTGTGTGTCTCAGTGTATCTCAGTGTATCTCAGTGTATCTCTATGTGTCTCAGTGTATCTCTGTGTCTCTCAGTGTATCTCTATGTGTCTCAGTGTATCTCTGTGTCTCTCAGTGTATCTCTGTGTCTCTCAGTGTATCTCTGTGTGTCTCAGTGTATCTCTATGTGTCTCGGTGCCTCTCTCAGTGTATATCTATGTCTCTCAGTGTATCTCTCTCTCTCACTCACAGGTCTGCTGCGAGGGGGCCCTCTTGGCTCTCTTGTGGGTCTCACACCACACCGTCATGCCGTCCTCCTGCAGCCTCAGCTCCCCCTCTTCTGCCAGCCGGGGGAGCGGATCTTCCACAGGCTGGAGCCCAGCAGCATGAAGCGCACGTCATCGTCCTCCGTCACGCCAGGAGAGAGAGAGGGGCTCGTTACACCCGGGGTACCTGCGCCACGCAACCCTGCCCCAACAACACTCCACACTCACCCCACCCAACCACTCACCCCCACCCCACCCCACTCCCACCCCCACCCCCAACAACTCACCCCCACCCCAACCCACCCCACCTCCCACACCCCACCCCCACACCACACCCTCCAACCTCCCACCTCACCCCCACCCCCCACCACTCACCCCACCCCCAACCCCCAACCACTCACACTCCCCACACTCACCACCCTCCACCCCCACCCTGCACCACTCCACCCCACCCCCAACCACTCACCCCCAACACCTCACCCACCCCAACCCACACCAACCTGCCCAACTCCACCCTCACACCGCACTCCAACCCTACCCCACCACCCTCACCCCAACCTGCCCCAACACTCACCCCCACTGCCCAACCTCACCCCACCCCAACCCCCAACACCTGCCCACAACTCACCCTCACCCCAACCTGTCCAATACTCTCCCCACCCCACCCTCACCCCCAACCCTGCCCCCAATACTCACCCCTCCACCCACCAACCCCTGCCCACCCCAACCTCCCACCTCCACCCCTGCCCCCAACCCACCCGCCCCAACACTCATCCCCACCCCACCCCCACCCCAACCCCAACCTGTTCCCAACACTCACCCCACCCAACCGCCCAACACTCACCCCACCACGCCCCCAACACTCACCCCCAACACCAACCCCACCCCCAACACTCACCCTCACCCCACCCTCACCCCAACCCCCCCAACACTCACCCCCACCCCCAACACCAACCCCACCCCCAACACTCACCCCCACCCCCAACACTCACCCCCACCCCCACCCTCACCCCAACCCGCCCCAACACTCACCCCCACCCCCAAACCAACCCACCCCCAACACTCACCCCCACCCCCAACACTCACCCCCACCCCCACCCTCACCCCAACCCGCCCCCAACACTCACCCCCACCCCCAACACTCACCCCCAACACCAACCCACCCCCAACACTCACCCCCAACCCCAACCCTGCCCCAACCCTCACCCTCACCCCCTGCGTGAGAGTGCTGTCATTCTCGATGTGCAAACTGGTTTTACAGCCCTGGACAGGCTCCCTGGCAGTAATTCTAATAACATCTCCAGGCATTTCCTGTCTTTTCCCGTGCAGCTGTGCAGGTTTCTCCAGGAGCTGACTGGACTGACTGCATTTTTGTCCGCGCCCGCAGCAGCAGGAATGTGAGAGAGCGCGCTCCACTCCTCACTGTGAGGTCACAGGCTTCGTAACGAGACTATACCGCTGCTATCGAAATACATTAAACCACACAGAATTCAAACAGTGCTTAACACTAATCTGTGCAACAGCAAAGATAAATAACTATTTAAATGGGTTTCATTTACATATACTAGCTGCCTATTACTTCTGTCTTTCCCAAAGAAAAAAAAAACTCCAACGAAAAATAAGTGCGCAAAGAGCAGCGACCAGAATTATCCCGGTTTAAAAGGCATGTCGTATGCAGACAGGCTAAAAGAATTGAATCTATTTATTTTCCAATAAACAGTTAATTAAGTATCTATGATTGAAGCTGCCAGAAATGTAACCCTGTACAGTCAGTAAACAGCAAGCTAGCCCCACCCTCTAGTGATGATTGAATTCTCACATCAGCTGACTGTTTCCCTATTCAAAGGTATGAACCCTGAGATGTTAATGATAGAGAAGAACCCGCTTAAAGACAAGGAGTTGCCTACTAGTGATTGAACCAGTCCTGCAAGGGCGTGTTTTGTGCCCAATTATTTTACTCTCACCATACTACCTCATAACAGCTCGGAACTGAACATCAGTGGGTGTCGCCTCTTCACACCCAGGATCTCGAAAGAGTCAGCAAACCACTTCGCACAGCCAGGACCCTGAGTGTGTGACTCCCCCTGCACACCACGCCGGCCGTGCCCTTTACCAGGGGAGACCCTCGGGGACCCCTGCGCTCCCCCAAGTGTGTGACTCCTCCTGCACACCACACGGCGTGCCTTTACCAGGAGAGACCCTCGGGGACCCCTGCACTCCCCCGAGTGTGTGACTCCCCCTGCACACCACGCGGCCGTGCCTTTACCAGGGGAGACCCTCGGGGACCCCTGCGCTCCCCTGAGTGTGTGACTCCTCCCTGCACACCACGCAGCCGTGCCTTTACCAGGAGAGACCCTCGGGGACCCCTGCGCTCCCCTGAGTGTGTGACTCCCCTGCACACCACACGGCCGTGCCTTTACCAGGGGAGACCCTCGGGGACCCCTGCACTCCCCTGACTGTGTGACTCCCCTGCACACCACGCGGCCGTGCCTTTACCAGGAGAGACCCTCGTGTCCTGTAGTTTTAACAGGTGAATGAACTGTAGTATTTGTGGTGAGTGGAGCGCTTTTCTTTCTCTTATGTATAAAACACGCTTTCAGCCGCTTGGACCCCAGCCCAGAGTCACTTCAAGGGACACTCTGCGCAAACCACAAACAGCAGCCTGAAACTGCAGCCAGACTTACAGTCCCAAACAGACTCAATGCACTCCTCCAGAGGGGAGGTGTTGCAGCTTGTTCAGGCGAGCTGGGGAGGGGAGGAGTGACAGGGAGGCTGCCTCTTTTCTCAGCCCTCCTCCAACTCCTTCATGTGTGGGGCCTCCAGTCTGTATACTAATATACAGTCAGTAACATGTCTGAGCTGGTATTGTCAGTAACATGTCTGAGCTGGTATTGTCAGTAACATGTCTGAGCTGGTATGTCAGTACATGTCTGAGCTGGTATCGTCAGTAACATGTCTGAGCTGGTATCGTCAGTAACATGTCTGAGCTGGTATCGTCAGTAACATGTCTGAGCTGGTATCGTCAGTAACATGTCTGAGCTGGTACAGTGTGAATGCAAATAGGGAGACAGATACCAAACCACTGCCTGCTTCTGGGAAGTGGAATCACTTGACTGGATCTGAACCAGCCTCTCAAACACATGCTAATGATCTGCTGATAAAGCTCTATAGAGAGAATGGAGCTTCTTTACAACCCTCATAAATGTTCCCCAGGAAAAGCACAGCAAAGCATAATAAAGCAAGTGAAAGCAGGGGAAAGCATTGTAAGCATTGTAAAGACCAGTGAGGTATGTTAGAGCATAGTAATGAACTGGCACATCAGAGTGCACTATAGTAAATGCACAGTATAACCATGGGGAAAACACTGTGCAAACATAAGGGGATTAGGATACCAGGGCTGACCTGGGTTGGCATCCCAGCCCATTGAATTAAATAGAAAGGCGAGGGCTGGACCGCTTACTGGATGGGTCAAAGACAGGTCTTATGCTGATGTTGGTATTATTCATTAATCTGCAACCAGCTCCATTCCCACCTCTGCAAGGTTAACGTCTGATACAAACGTTTGGTGTTGAATTTCCTGAGCTTCCTTTTGTGTTTCTTTCAGTTATTTGTTTGCTGTTTGTGAATCGCTCCTGCAGTGAGGGGCGGGGCGGTGGGTGGAGTGCAGCACATTGATTCAGGACTCAGCTGCTCCGACAGTCCTTTCTGGAGTCTGTGGTTGTGCTTCTGCTCAGTGCCAGCAGAATGCAGGCCAGTGTTTAAAATAGCTGGGTGTGGAGCTTCTGGGAGGGATCCTCGCTGCTCCCTTCACCTCACTCTCTTCATGCTTTGAGCCATTCCTGGTTTTACTGGGAGCTTGATAAGACTCCCACTGCATCCAGCAATCAGAGCCATATTCCAGCTGCTGGGCCTGTGTTCCTGTATGATTCTCCTGTGTTCCTGTATGATTCTCCAGTGTTCCTGTATGATTCTCCAGTGTTCCTGTATGATTCTCCAGTGTTCCTATATGATTCTCTGGTGTTCCTGTATGATTCTCCTGTGTTCCTGTATGATTCTCCAGTGTTCCTATATGATTCTCCAGTGTTCCTACATGATTCTCCAGTGTTCCTGTATGATTATCCAGTGTTCCTGTATGATTCTCCAGTGTTCCTGTATGATTCACCAGTGTTCCTGTATGATTCACCAGTGTTCCTGTATGATTCTCCAGTGTTCTGTATGATTCACCAGTGTTCCTGTATGATTCTCCAGTGTTCCTATATGATTCTCCAGTGTTCCTATATGATTCTCCAGTGTTCCTATAGATTCTCCAGTGTTCCTGTATGGTTCTCTGGTGTTCATGTATGATTCTCTGGTGTTCCTGTATGATTCTCCAGTGTTCCTGTATGATTCTCCAGTGTTCCTGTATGATTCTCCTGTGTTCCTGTATGATTCTTCTGTGTTCCTGTATGATTCTCCAGTGTTCCTGTATGATTCTCCAGTGTTCCTTTATGATTCTCCAGTGTTCCTTATGATTCTCAGGTGTTCCTGTATGATTCTGGTGTTCTAGTGTTCCTGTATGATTCTCCTGTGTTCCTGTATGATTCTCCTGTGTTCCTGTATGATTCTCCTGTGTTCCTGTATGATTCTCAGTGTTCCTGTATGGTTCTCTGGTGTTCCTGTATGATTCTCCTGTGTTCCTGTATGATTCTCCAGTGTTCCTGTATGATTCTCCAGTGTTCCTGTATGATTCTCCAGTGTTCCTGTGTGATTCTGTTTTTATTTCTGCTCACAGCATTGTCATGATTACTGACTATTCCTTCAGAAAAGACTAGGGGCGGGGGTAGAGAGCATATCAATGTTTATACACACT